>NC_056728.1:476455720-476535720 GCF_019279795.1 Protopterus annectens
ACAATGTTGACTCCATAAACTTAAGCACCACTGAAGTTTCCTCATATGCAGTCTTGCATATGGAATTAGAATGCAGGAAGCCATGAACCCCAAGGCTTGCAGTATTTGTCTTGCAGATAGCAGGGTTTTTGTGGCCACCTGTAAGTTAACAAATTAATTTGCTTTTCTGGCGCAAGGAAAGCCATCTGGGCAGTTGTATTCAAGCTTGCACCCAGGAATGTAATTTGAGAGGGTACCAGTTGTGATTTTTCATTTATGGTGTACCCTAGACAAGTTAGAACCCTTTTTACAAACGCCAGATTAAGAATGGCCTAGTTTTCTGCCTGAATTAGACAATTCTCCAGGTATGGATATATTTGAATATTTCTTTGCCTGCAAAGTGCAATTACTGGAGCCAGGCACTTTGTAAATACCCTGGGCGCAGTAGATAAGCCAAAGGGCAGCGCAGAGAACTGATGATGCAAATAGCCTGCTTTGAAGTAGGGGTATCTTCCGCAAGATTCCCCGATTGGGATATGCAAGTAAGCCTCTTAAATCTTGAGTTGCCAACCAGGCATCTTTGCCTAGCAATAGGAAGTAATTGAAGTCTCAGCATGTCCAGAAAGGTGTTTAGAGTAGACAGGTCCAGAATTAGACACCATGATTAGTCTTCTGGGTACCAGGAAAAGTCTGGAATAGAAACCTTGTCCCTTTCCCTCCTAAGCATGGGGGCAATTCAACTTGTACCAGAAGAGGAAAAGTACTTGTTTCCGAGCCTCTGCCCACCGATTTGGGGGTGGCAGTGTGGAAATGAAGTCTGTATCCCTGGGACACCAATTAATACCCATTTGTCCTGGGTTCCGAGTTGCCAGTTTTTTTGCATGAAGAGCCAGTTTTCCCCCCAAAGGGGCGGCTAAAAGGTAAGAGCTTGTTAAGGAAAGTCATTGAGACAGTTTACCATAGGTGGATGCCTTGTTTCCAGTTTTGGAAGTGGAGGCACCCCATTGCTTAATTATGAAACCTGATGCTTTGGAATGTCTGGGATTGGCTTGAGTGGCTGTGGAAGTAACTGGAAAGGAACAGTTACTAGGCCAGTGCCTACTAAATCTTGGAGGTTGTACTTGTAAAAAATCTCAGTTTGCATAGATTTAGCTTTAATCTTCCGTCTTTAGAACCTCTTCAGCCTTATTGCCAAACAGATGGTCCTGCTGCAAAGAAACAATTTAGCTTTAACATGATCAGGCAGAGATTGCTCCTTAAGCAAAGCATGCATTCTAAGCACAGACCCAGTAACAGCAGCCCTGCAAGAGGCCTCCAAAGAATCAAAACCGCATTGCAAAGTACGTTTTCCAACTTGTTCAGCTGAATGCAATAAATCCTGTAAATACTTATTTTCCAGTCAGAAATAAGCAGTCCCATTATATGCCGTTGATATTTTACCATATGGAATTGACAGTTTAAAGCACCGATTGCCAAGGTTGCAGAAGTATAAGCCTTTTTACACCATCTATCCAGCACCCTGGAGTCCATCATAAGGAGTAGGATTTTTAGCAGTAGAAGCATTAATGTGAACCCTGAAACCATTTCTCAGGGGTGCAAGGGCAACAAGATTTTTGAAAAGGAATTTGTGGGAGTCCGGAACCCTATAGTATCTGTCTGGCTTACAAGGGGCCGGAGGCAGGGAATCAAGGGCCATACTGGATTCTGAAAATGTCTAGTACAGGAGGTATAGCCAAAGGCCTATGCAGAGGAAGGAAATCCCCAAGCCTCTTTTGGAATCAGAAAAATCCTGACTTTCCCCAGTAGAAATGCTCCCTTAAGGTATGTAAAGTTTCCCCAAAAGAAAAATCCTCAGGGGGAGAAGCAGAAGGAATGGAATCCTCTGCATCAGAATCCTAAGTAGGCATGGACAAATCCTGGTCATTAGAAGAGTCAGAAGAAAGGGTCCTGTTCAGAAGATTCAGTCAAGTTCAGCTCTAAGACTTAGAAAAGGGGGGGGGGGGTTGACTACCCCTGATTAGAGTAGAGTAATCTAATCTTCAGCCATTTTGATAGTTTAGGCATAGCGGCCTCAACATGTAGCCTGGGCATCGATGTTTTAGACAGATTGAGATTTTGGCCTTAATATTGAAGGGTCTGTTTAATATACTAATCTGTAGGCCTGAATACACCCTCAGAAGCTGGTACCTGCACAGTGGCTCCGAACCCATCCAAGGTCCAGACATCCACGGGTTCCGCAAGTCAAGCATCTCGTGACATACCGGACTCCAAATGGGTCTCAGTAGAGGCCTGCGAATCAGAAGTAGCGGTATCAGGGGCTGCAAATGCATGCGCCTCACTGATTACCAGCAAACTGGTGACTGGCTTAAGAGTAGTTAGCAGTTTTGGATCTCAATGGCCTGTCTTTGCGTTTTTTTAGTATTCTGGTAGTTTGATGGCCAACAGACATCATTTCTGGATAAATGATAACAGAAATATTTAGAAGCAAATAATGTACAGACTACCGAGTGCGCTGATTAAATAAAGCATAAAACAGACAGCAATGTACATCGTGGTCAGGGCCTAGGCAAGGAAAAGAGTACAAATAGAAATCCTTGAGGCATTTGCTTCCCACAAGTAATACAATTAACTTTTACTGACATCGGCAAGGAGCAAGAAAGTTTCCCCCAACGGGGTACTTAGCTTTTTAGTTGAAGACTTCGGTTCTGAAACCGAAACGAAAATTTCAGGAGTCTGCCGACTGGCACTTGCCATCTGCTTTAGGCATTGCGCAGCAAGGAAGACTGATGCAACGGCGTCAGATGCATGTTTTATGCCCCCGATGTCATATACCCCCGATGTCATGGAAGCGACAGCATCTGACAGGACCCAAGACCATTAATCAGGCCGACTGACGACAACCTGCCAGCAGATTACCCAAATGTAATGACTGAAACAATGAAACAAACATCTGTAACAGGTGCAGGTTCTGGAAATGTCTTCTGTAATAGCTCAGTATTTTCCGACTGACCTCATGTTCTCCCCACTGAAGATATTGGCACGGTGGTGCTGCGGTAGCGTTGCCTCACAGTAAGACACTGTCCGGTTCGATTCTCAGTTAGAGTCTTCTGCATGGAAACATGCGTGAATGGGTGTACCTTCGTTGAAGGTTGTGCGTCAGGGCTGGCAACTCTGCACGTAAAAATCAACTGCCAATCATTAGCGGACTGGAGTTCAGCTGTGGCGACCCCTAACCTGAAACCTAAAAGCCAAAAGACAACTTACCATAAATGTAGATGTCAGAGTATTCACTGTTGCAGTTATCACATTTGGGTAGATTCCCAAAGCTAAGGATGGGAGGAGGAAATTAGCAGTAGGACCAGCTATAAGGCTCTGCAAGACTGCAGTGGCAAAGCCAGCTCTGGATTTAGAGAAGCTTGGTGAATGTGACACAGGCAGGCGCGCACACACACACAGGCGCGCGCACACACACACAGGCGCGCGCACACACACAGGCGCACACACACACACACAGGCGCACACACACACACACACAGGCGCACACACACACACACACAGGCGCGCACACACACACAGGCGCACACACACACAGGCGCACACACACAGGCGCACACACACAGGCGCACACACACACACACACACACACACACAGGCGCACACACACACAGGCGCACACACACAGGCGCACACACACACACACAGGCACACACACACACACACAGGCGCACACACACAGGCGCACACACACAGGCGCACACACACAGGCGCACACACACAGGCGCACACACACAGGCGCACACACACAGGCGCACACACACACAGGCACACACACACAGGCGCGCGCACACACACAGGCGCGCACACACACAGGCGCGCACACACACACACACACACAGGCGCACACACACACACAGGCACACACACACAGGCGCACACACACACAGGCGCACACACACACAGGCGCACACACACAGGCGCACACACACACAGGCGCACACAGACTTTTTTTTTTTTTTTTTTAAGAAAGGCAGGAGAGGGATAAGAGTAACAATGTTAGAGAGACTTCAGAGTCCCAAAAGAAAGGGCTGATAAGACAGTATCAGTGTACAAAAGTACAAAATGGGAAAGGGGCAACAGCGAAAAGAGTTTACAAATACACTAGTCATACTAGCTAGGAGAGCATCAAGGGAATACCAACAATGGCATGAAGATAACAAAGGGCAATGTAGTACAAAAACAGGAACAAAACAGAAAAAGGTTAGTCTCAATAAGTGAAAATTGAAAGAAAATAAGATTCTTAAAAACAGCGCGAGAGATTGTAGACTACATCCGATAGCTAGAAGTAACCAGATCTGGAGGGAACTTGGTAGGTGCACTGTGGACAAGGGAGAAGCATGACATTTGGTGGGCGTGAGCTTTAGCAACGGCAGACTGATCCAACAGAGCAGATCCAAACCCACTTGAGAAAAGATTCATTAGATCAAATACTGGAAAAGACTTCATTCTGCAAACAGATCAATGCTTTGAAGGAGTTAAGGCTGGTGCCTGTAGAGTAGGCATCTACACTTGTAACAGTCCCATGGAACTAAATTTAAACAGCTGGTAAGCCATGAGATGAGAAACCTTTTATCACTCCAAAAAATAAGGAAACGCTGGCAGCAATCCAGAACAAGGTCAGTGACTCCATTCCTATCAGAGGCTACCAAAAGCCCATTTAGGGAAGACTAGTCAATGAACTTACAGGCCACTTCAAAGCTCATCCACTAATACTGTAAAGCAAAGCAATGATTTTCTGCAACACAGCACTGCGTGCTTAAGATTTAAAGGAGCTTAACACTTGCAACATTCAGACCTCTTGTGGAGGAGCTTCAATTTTAAAAAATAGCTGCCTTCCTCTGTTTTGGCCAAAAGATTTAAAGACTACTACTTTAAGCCCACATAACTAGGCACAAAAGTGGAGGGACAAACTGGCACACCACTTCAAAACTGCTGTGCCAATAGAAATCGCGGAATATTTGATCCGAGTGTCCCCAACGCTTCTGGTGTCCCAGTCCCAAGTGGTTAGGAAAAAAAAACTACCTCCTGTTTGATCATGACATTCACTTCACCACACCCCATCCGTGCGCTTCCCTAGTGCGATACATTCACAGTAAAAATGAAAAGGTAAAGTCCATCTTCAGTTTCTCGGTTGGAAGTTTACACCCTCCCACACTTTTTTAATAAAGGGGGATTTTAAAAGGATTGATGTTGGAGGTGGGGGGGGGGGGGGGTTGCTCAGTGTTGCACAGTTGACTGGACAAATTAAGGCCAGTTAGTCAGCATATGGAAAATTAAAAAGTTCATTAGCAGCTCACACTAAACCCTCTGCATAAAAAAAGGGACTAAGAAACCTCCAGTTTCCCCAAGCCTACAACCAGTTTCATAGCCTGAATGAAAGACAAATACCTAAAGTGCATAACGTATTCAACAGTAACTGGCACCTGGATAGGTGTGGGAAGTGTTAACTCACACCAAAAGTCCAACTCACCTCCACATTTCCAGGTCCGACAGGCCCATTAGCAACTATGTTTCCTGCCTCTTCATGCTGTGTTATACATCGCTGCAAATGTGAACTCTGCTTTCCTGCAAAAACATTTCCAGGAGGAGTCTCCACCCATATTCACTCCCAATATGGGCCTCAAGTCAGACCAACTAGGCAAATGCATTAATGACATACAAGGACTTGCGCAAATGGATATGGCAAGACAAAGTTAGAGCAACCCCCAGACACTTAACTGAACGCAGATGTACCACTTCCCATAACAAGTCACCAGATTTGCAGAAAGCAAACCGCTCTAGCACCCTTAAAATTTAACTCTTACTAGCCAGCGCAATACTCCATCTTCTGCAGCTTATCAAATGGTCTCACTGTAGACCTGGCACCATGACAGAGGAATGGGGCCCCAAGACCAAGATCTTATCAGTCCCTACACTGGAGGAGCTAGGTAGTGTATCAGGAGGAATATATGCACAGGCTTCATCCCTAGAGACTACCAGGGAAGCAATGTGGACTGGGGGGGGGGGGGGTATGGCACGCTACTGCTTGCTGAGAATACCCTCACAGAAGTAGGGGGATTTGCCTGGGTGCTGTCAACCCACTAAATTATCTGAAGCAGCAACCTGTGACTGCTGCCAGAATTACATTCCCTCTTAGCGGATCCTCACCAAGGCGATGGTAAACAAATGAGCCAGCTGGCCAAAGCAAGGAAGGGATGTTGGGCAAGCAACAGTCATGTCTTGTATCTTACCAAGTCTACGTTAACCATGTTATGCTATAACTTCCCAAATACCCTCCTGTTATTACAAGAGGGATATTCAACTTTAGCCACTAAATGGCTTTCTGTAATACATATGGTATAATCCCTACACTTACTTGGTCAAGACCAAACTTTCAAATGAGAATGGTTACAGCTGAAGCACCTTTATAGCCCAACTCTTGCATTTCTAACACATTTGAGATGCCAAATGAATTACCCTCCCCAGCCAATTTATTGCACCAGAATATGAACAGAGACTGGAGGTCTCATTTAAAAACTTCCAAAGGCCTCAGACTCAAATTTTCACTCAAGTTAAAGAACTCCCAGTGTTCAGCGAGATCAGAGCTGCAAATGCATCTCTTTGCTTGCAAGCCAAGGCTGCTCAAGGGCGGTGGCAGCCACTGCAGAGCTTGCAAGCCAAGGCTGCTCAAGGGCGGTGACAACCACTGCAGAGCTTGCAAGCCAAGGCTGCTCAAGGGCAGTGGATGGAGCATACTCCCAGCAGCAACAATGCTACACCAGTGTCCCAACTCCTCACCAGCCCCAGATGCATGTCAGGTTGAGCACCTGGAGTACAAGGTGGGAAGGCACACCTAGTGAAAACAGGAGCTGGTAGCAAGTTTGATTACTTATACTTTAGCTGTCCAATAAAGCACATACATAAACTGTGGTAAAAAGCACAAAAAAAAAATGCAAATACATTAAGAAGCAAACTGCAATTTTACCAGAATACGAAGATTAGGTCTTCCTTTACAGATTCCTTGGTTCTGTAGCTTAAATCAAAGAGGCAATAGCGGCAATCTTTCAATGGCAGGAGTTTGAAAAAGTCCATCAAGGGATCTTTAACAGTTGTGCCAATGTCTCCACACAGGATCTGTCTTTCTTCATCTATAACTATTTGAGTCATTTCTTTATTCAAGCAGAACATTACCCCCTTCTTCCTCTTCTTTGCATCTTCCACACTTTCTGCTTTTCTCACCTTCATATCATTAAAGGTTTGGACAACAATATCAGCCACTGAAACACCAGATGCCTACAAAAGAAAAAAAGATATTTAAGCTACCACTTGGAGTTTTTGTACAGCCAATGAGTTCACACTTCAATTTGTACAGTGAAGTGGCAGTAGTAGATAGCAGTAGAGTCCATTACAAATGTAAACAAGCAAAAATTTGCTGAGGCCGCAGATACAACTTCCAAGAAAGTGCAATCTTTCAATAGACACTATGTAGGTCAACATTACATGATCATCATCAAGCTTCTATTTTAAATTCTAAGTAGCATGGAAGAAAGCATGAACCCCCCCCCCCCCAAATCAGTTTCCTTCTGGGAACCACCATACCAGTATTCCTATACAATTATGCAAACCATTTAGATACCCACCCCCATTTAACTAATCACCCCCATTTTTCTTCATCTAAAGAGCTTAAGACAGATGTAACAAAAAACCCAACCCTTAAGTTTGCTTCTGCTATAAAAACACAGCGAACCCATTAGTAGCACAGGAAAAATAGAAGTAACATGACCAGTACCACCACACACGTGGTGGTGGGGGGGGGGGGGGTGAGAAATGGGATGTTGCTCAGCTCATTACCTTAACAGTAACTGTATTCCCACAGAAAATCTAATGAGGCCACTCTGCAGAGGTGCATCCTTTACAAGGCAACTAGCATGTCTGGTAACAGGCATATGCTCTCTGCAAAGCAGCAACTTCAAAGCTCACAAGGCACTACTGAAGTATTTATGCAAAAGGGATCCAATCTGCAGTGTGTAGACAAAATGTTCCCAGTTTGCCTTAAAAGGCCACAAGGTTTTTCACTATGAGAGGCTAAAGCTAATCTGAAAGCAGTCAATGCATTATGCTATATGTATGCATGTATGCACTGCACACATGTGCAGCTACATACACAAAGTACACAGACGCACAAGTCTGATCTAAATTTCGGCAAAAAAGGACAGTAGTAGCATTTCTAAAATGCAAGATTTTAACAACTTGCTTTTTACCACAACCCAGTAGCTGCACTGGTTAACTAGGTCTGTGAAGGGTAACTACCTGCAGGAAAATGCATGGACTTGTGGCCCAAGAAAGGGGTTAAACTGAACAGGGCCCGTCATTCCTGTTAAAAATATGACCCCCCATATTCTAGAAAAAGCTTACAGGTACACAGCCCCCCATTCAATCTTGCACTAAATTTACTCATACCAAGCACAGAAAATCTATCACTTTCCCTTCTCAGGTTTGGTTGGCAGAGATGATTACCAAATTGGGGGGAAGGGGAATTTGCAAGTCAGTGAATTTTAATGCTATAAAAGACATTGTGTTAAAACTTGGGAAAACTGGTATAGAAGAGTAGCACAGTCAAAAAACAATCCACCACTGTCAAATAGTTTACCATAAAGGAAAAGTACAGTTGTGTACACTTGCCATAAAGGAAAAGTACAGTTGTGTACACTTGCCATAAATGTAGATTGTATTCACTGTTGCAGTCATTACATTTGGGTAATCTGCTGGCCTGATTAACAAAGTTTTTGGTCCTGCGTCAGTTGCTGTCCCTTCTTCCATGTCGTCAGGTCATCAGGGGTATAAAACATGCAGCAGACACCATTACAGTTTCTTGCCCCAGATGTCAGGTACCCCCAAATGGGGAGCCAAATAATTACACACAAAAATAAATATATCTCCAAACTAAAGCAAATACACCAAAAAGGCTTTTAAGCATAGTAAAGGAAAGAATAAGTATAGAAAGAAAAAAAACAGGGTTGGGGGAGGGTAACCAGGACTGCAACAGTGAATACACCAACATCTACATTTATGTAGAGTGTACACAACTGTACTATGTTTTGTGTTTCACTGTTGGTCATTACATTTGGGTAGATTCCCAAAACTATGGTTGGGAGGATGGAATTTAAACAGCATTAGGACCAGCTATAAGGCCCTGCAGGACAGCAGTGGCAAAGCCAGCTCTGGATTTAGAGAAGAGCGGTAAATGGCAATGTTTGGTGAACTTGGGAATTGAGCTCCAGGTAGCAGCTTCTAGAATGTCTCTGATAGGATGTAGAAGTAGATGCAGCCCTGGTGGAATGAGACCTGATCCCCTGGCGGATAGTTTTACCATGGTGCATATAGCAGAAATACAATGGCTTATCCATTTGGAAATGGTCAGCTTTTGAAATAGCCTTTCCCTCTGCAGCAAATGCCACCAGTAGTTTCAGACTTGAGATTTTGACCTGTTTAAGAAAAATTTAAGCTGTCTGTGTACATCCAATGAATGCAGAATCCGCTCCCCCTTGTTCTGTGGATCGGGAAAGAAAGCTGGCAAATGAATGGTTTAATCAAGAGCCACACTGGATATCACCTTAGGCATGAAGGATGGATTGGTCCAGAGACATCCTGTCCACTGTCCACATGAAAAATAATAAAAGGCTCCTTTGCCATAAGAGCCTGTAATTCGGAAATCCTTCTAGCTGAAGAAACTGCTAAAAGGAAAGCAGTTTTCCCAAGACAGAAATTTTAAGTCTGCAGTAGCAGCTGGCTCAAAAGGAGTTTTTCAAAAAAAAAGTTGAGGTCTCAGGCAGGGGTTGGAGCTCTGGGTGGTCTTATGTTTTTGGCCCCTCTGAGACACTGCTTTAGCAGAGGATGAGAGAAGAGGGGAGGCTCCGTGCTGTAATGAGCTGAAATGGCTGAGACATGGATTTTTATGGAAGAAAAGGACAGGCCCTTGTGAAGCATCTAAGTATTGTAAAATCTGAGGAATATTGGGCACTGCTGTGCTTATCCGTTGCGATACCAGCCACAAAATCTTTTCCATCAGCATAAGATTTTCTAGTACTAGGCCTCTTCTCCAAAATTACATCCATAGGTTTGCTGAGGGATGCCAAGGGTGAATTTAGGTGATTAGCCACACAAGATTCAAAGTCTGGAGACTAGTGTGCAGAATTTGGTTGTTCTGCTGAGACACTAAGGTGTCTTGAGGCAGGTGCCACGGTGGAAGGTGCGACACTGCACAGAAGGGGGTACCAGTATTGGAGAGGCCAGTCTGGAGCAATCAAATGACTTAGTAGAACTTTGGAGAGCAGAGGCAAAGGGGAAAAGGGGGAAAGGCATTTCCAGCTGAATGAGAGCATCCACTTTCCAGGCTTTTTTCTGAAATCTTGTGCAGAATCTGTCCAACTGATATTTCTGGGGTGAGGCAAAAAGATCCATGTCTGGACTCCCCGATTTGCATGTAAACATGTTGAAAGTCCATGGTTCCAGTTTCCATTTGTGTGGGTCCATGAGGTTTCTGCTTAGTCTGCCAGAGTATTCAGCTTTCCTGGAAGAAACTGAGCTTGTAGCTGTATTTGATAGGTCAAGGCAGTGTTCCACAATGCCATGGCTAGTCTGCAAAGGGGGTAGGTGTGTAGGTGTGTGTACCCCCCTTGCTTATGTACCACACAACTGTGGTGTTGTCCATCAATTGCCCTGGATGAAGGTAGTCCTTGAAGGCTGTCAGTGCATTCTGTACAGCTAGCATCTTTTTGCTTGATATGAAGGTGCATTTGATTTGGGCTCCATTTGCCCTGAACGTGCTTCCCTGCCAGATGAGCCCCCCAAGCATAGTCTCTGTAGTTTGGGCAGCAGGGGGTAGAGTGAATAGCAGTCCCTCGTTTTGGTGGCAGGCCTCTGCCCACCATAGGAACTCTAGTTACAGCCAAAGTATGATAGGAATTATTGTTTCCAGGCTGCGACTGTGCTGACTCCATAAACTTTTAAGTACCACTGAAGTTTCCTCATATGCAGTCTTGCATATGGAATTAGAAGAATGCAGGAGGCCATGAACCCCCTAGGCTTGCAGAATGCATCTTGCAAATAGCAGGGTTTTTGTGGCCACCTGTTTGAAGTAAGTTACCAAATGAAGTTGCTTTTCTGGCTTAAGGTAAGCCATCTGGGCAGTTGTATTCAGGCTTGCACTCAGGAATGTAATTTGAGGGGGTACCAGTTGTGACTTTTCATTTATATATAGTGTACCCTAGACAAGTTAGAACCCTTTGTAACGCCAGATGTTTTAGAAGAATGTCCTTGTTTTCTGCCTGCGA
This sequence comes from Protopterus annectens, assembly GCF_019279795.1. NCBI lineage: Eukaryota > Metazoa > Chordata > Ceratodontiformes > Protopteridae > Protopterus > Protopterus annectens. Next base: position 476,467,069 of record NC_056728.1, read on the forward strand.
CAATCACCCAGATATGGATATATTTGAATATTTGTCTGCAAAATGCAATTACTGGAGCCAGGCATTTTGTGAAGACACTGGGCGCAGTAGATAAGCCAAAGGGCAGTGCAGAGAACTGGTAATGTAAGTAGCCTGCTTTGAAGCGGAGGTATGTTCTGCAAGATTCCCTGTTTGGTAGCTCTAGACTTAACCTGCATGTCCCAAACAGGCATCTTTGCCTAGCATAGGCAGTAACTCTAAGAGTAAGCATCTTGAATTTTGGAATGCCCAGAAATGTGTTTAGAGTAGCTAAGTCCAGAACTGAACGCCATGATGTCTTCTCTCGGTACCAGGAAGAGTCTCCAATAGAAACTGTCCCTTTCCCTCTTCTAGTACCGGTTGAACAGCCCCATGTTCATGAGGGACAGTACTTGTTACAGGGCCTCTGCCCACTGATTTGGGGCCAGTCTTTCCATCTGTTTGGGACTGGCAACATGTGGAAATGAAATCTGTATCCCTGGGGTACTACATTTAAAAGCCATTTGTCCTGGGTTACAAGTTGCCAGTTTCTTGCATGAAGTGCCAGTTTTCCCCCCAAAAGGGGCGGCCAACAGGTAAGTGCTTGGCAAGTGTAAAGGGCAGTCACTGAGACTGCTTACCACAGGGAGGTGCCTTGATGTTTCCAGATTTGGAGGAGGAGGCAGCACCCCATTGTTTTGTTATAAAGTCCCTTGTGACAAACCTGAAGCCTTTGGAACGTTGGTTTGACTTGGCACTAAGGAACTGGAAAGGACCAGTTCTTAGTAGGCCAGTGCCCATTATCTTGGAGGTTGAACTAATCTTTGGCCTCCAAAGAATCAAAACCACATTGCAAAGTATGTTTTCCAACTTGTTCAGCTGAAAGCAATAAATCCTGTAAGTTTTATTTTCCACAGTCAGAAATTACCATTTTCTGTTTACACAGTCCCATGATATGCCGTTAATATTTAAGCATATGAAATACAGTTGAAAGCCTGGATTGCCAAGGTTGCAGAAGTGTAAACCTTACCCCATCTATCCAGCACCCTGGAATCTATCAGAAGGGGTAGGATTTTTAGCAGTAGAGGCCTTTAATGCCCTTGGGACCCTGAGAAAGTTTCAGGATCCGCAATAGGATTTTTGAAAAGGAATTTGTGGGAGTCAGGAACCCTGTAGTATGTCCGGCTTACAAGGAGCCAGAGGCAAAGAATCAGGAGCCATACTAGATTCTGAAAAAACAATGCCTAGAACAGGAGATATAGCCAAAGGCTTATGCTGAGGAAGAAGAAAATCCCCAAGTCTTTTTAGATTCAGAGAAATCCTGAGCGGGAGAAGCAGAAGGAATGGAATCTTCTGCATCAGTACTCAAGTTTGTAAAGACAAATCCTGCTCATTAGGAGAGTCAGAAGAAATGCAGAATCCTGTTCAGAGAATTCATAAGCAATGTATTGCCTAGGCCTCTGGGGGGGGGGGGGGGGGGTTGGCTACCCCCGATCAGAGTAATTTAAGAGTAAATTCAGCCATTTTGATCTTTTTTTTTTTAGGCATAAGGGCCTGCACATGTCACCCAGGTGTCTTTAGACAGTTTTTGGCCTTAGTTTTGAAGATGGTGTCAGTCTAATATACAAATATGTAGGCCTGAAAACACCCTCAGAAGCTGGAGCCTGCATAGTGGCTCCGGACCCATCGGAGGTAGACATCCATGGGTTCCATAAATGAAGCATCTCGCGGCATACCAGACTCTGAATGGGTCTCAGAAGAAGTCTGCGAATCAGAAGTAGTGGGTTATCAGGGGCTGCGAAAGTGCCTCACTGAGTACTGGCAAACTGGCGACTGGCTTAGGAGAAGCCTAGTCAGTTTTAGACCTCTGCCTGTCTTTCTTTGCGGTTTTTTTTTTTTTTTTTAAGGTATTCCGGTAGTCTGATTGCCAGAGATTTCTGGATAATTAAATTGTGAGCCAAAATATTTAAAAGCAAAAAATACAGACTTAGTGCGATTACATTTAGCACAAAACCTACAGCAAGGCACGTTGTGGTCAGGGCCTAGGCAAGGAATACAGTACAAATGAAAATCCTTGAGGTATTTGCTTCCCACAAGTAATGCAATTAACTTTTACGGACATCAGTAAAGAGCCAAGAAAAAAAGGTTTCCCTAATGGGGTACTTGGCTTTTTAGTTGAAGACCTCTGTTCTGAAACTCTAAAATAAAAGTTTCAGGAGTCTGCTGACTGGTACTTGCGAACTGCTTCTGCGTCGTGGGACTGATGTAATTGTGTCGGCTGCATGTTTTGACAACCTGACATCATGGAAGGGACAGCAACCAACGCAGGACCCAAGACTTTGTTAATCAGGTCGACTGAGGGCAACCTGCCAGCAGATTACCCAAATGTAATGACTGCAACAGTGAAACAAGAACATCCTCATCTGTAACGGGGACTTGCTACAATATTGGTAACTGGGTGAGTTACGTGATCAGACCCTTTTCAACCATAATCCATACTTATTGGGCAGAAATTGCGTCAAGATTATAGAGTGTACATCAATTACTTACAGTATATTCACTACAGCAAATCATAACAGTACTTAAATGAACATAACTCCACAAGTGTGAAGCAACATTTAGTGTCACCAATTTGAACAGCAACTTTTTACAACAGTGAATCATTTAGTAATGCTTAAGCAAACAGTACTAAGAGTTGCACTTACCACATATGCTCAAATTCCTCATTGCTGCAATAGCCCAACAAATATAGGGAGGAGCAAGAGGAATATGGATCCAACAGGGCTCTGTTTGTAATATTCAAGTATACAGATGAAAAAGTTGCTGCCTCAAGAAATTCAGCTAGAGTCCAGCTCTTTTCAATATGTCACTGTAGATGCCAGGGTTCTAGTACAATGTGCCCAAACATTGCCTGGAGCAAGGCAATAACCAAGGGCAAGCCATAAGGCCCTGCAACAGACACCCATCTGGCAGAAGCAAAATAGTCTTCCAAGAACAATGTTGCAAGGAAGCTGAAGTGGCAGGCTCTAAAGCCAGAGTCAAGTTCTCCACAATAAAATAAAGATCCCAGGGAGGAGGAACAGGATTCCTGGGAGGTCCAATACTAAGGACACCTACAAGAAATTGTTTCACCTCAAATCTAGCACCAAAAGGAGAAAAAGGCAGAGAGATAAGTGGGCCTTAATAGGCCAAAGCAGCACTCAACTCACAAGTGAGAACACCAAAGCAGCATCTACAGTAAGTGGGTCCAGGTTATGACACCAAACACTTCCATTTGGACAAGTAAACTTCCTAGTCGTAGGTTTCCTGGCTTCCTGCAGGACTTGCAGCATATCCTCAGGGGAAAAAAAAAAAAAAAAAAAAAAAAAAGGTGTCTGAGGAATCAAACTCCTATCACCCAGTGTCAGATGAAGAGCGGATAGGTGGGGGATGAGATGCATCGTCTTGTAGGATTAGATCCACTCAGAGGCAACTTGATTGCCCCTGCTAGATGCAGAAGGAAAGAAAAGTTGTGTAAAATCTTACCATACATGTCATCTTCCATGTTGCAATATTCTGTATATATGGGTTCTTTCTTGGCACCCAGAATGTCTGGCCAGTATACAAGAGATTTCACTGTATGGTGCGTTTGACACCTGATGTGGCTAGCAAGAGTGTTGGCCATAAGTGACATCTACATGCACCAGTCATCAGAACTGAACACCCCAGTGGGAATCAGTCCTAATAAGGGCAATGCCAGCCCCATGCCATCCAAAAATAGAGCTGCTATATTAACAGGAGGAATGCTACAAAATGGAAGAGGATATTTATGGTAAAATTTTACACAACTTTTCTATGTCCTATTCATATGTTGCAGTATTCTGTACATATGGGTGAGTGCCAAAGCCCATTGTGAAAAGGGAGGTGGCCCAGTAGAATTCTCCAGGAATCTATGTAGGATAGCCCTGGCAAATCCAGCTCAGGCCCTAAAAATGTGGTCCAACTTGTAATGTTCGGTGAATGTATGCAAAGACCAAGTGGCTGCTTCAAAAATAGTAGGAAGTGTTCAAACCTCCTGAAAAATGCCCCAGAAGAGGCAATTGCCCTGGTGGAGTGTGCTTTGATAGTACTTTGCAGGGATTTACTGTGGTGTTTGTAGCAAAAGGTAATAGCTTTGGAAATCCATATTGAAATTGTTTAGATATATTTTTTCCCTAGGACCCTGAGATGGAAGGAGAAAGTTTGCCCGCCTGTCTGATGGACCTGGTTTTGTGCAGATAGAATCCAGGCCATCTGTACACATCCATGGAATGAAGTACTCTCACCGTCTCCCTGTGGATTGGGAAAAGTGGGTAGGCAGATGGCTTGATAAGGAAAGGTCATTAACCACCTCTGGCATGAAGGGTTATAGTTTCTAGACTTACCTTATCTGTGTAGAATACCAAGGGTGAAATAGCCATGACGGCCTGCAACACCCTTCTTGTGGCCTTGACCTGCCATGAGCTGGGGAAGCTTTGGCAGCTGGCTCAAATTGGGGGGAGGGGTGTGAGCTTCTCAAACATACTTTGGGTCCCATGGAGGGGGGTTCCTTGACAGCCTGAGATGAAGTACCCCCTGAAGGAACAGCTTTGCAGACAGTCTGGAAGCTGGGGGGGGGGGGGGGTCCAGAGAAAGACAACGGAGACTGCAGACAAATTTATCTTAATGTTAATGGATGAGAATGCTAACCCTGTCTGCAATAGTTCAGACAGGCAAGACAGTACTAGTCTCAATTCACAGCAGGTCCAACTGCCTTTTGAGACACCATATGGGAGAATCTTTTCCACTTTGATGGGCAAGATTTCCTGGCATCCTGCAGGACAGTGAGCACATCCTCACTGTAAAGGATTCTAATCCCTTTCAGACACCCATCACCCACAGAGGGAAGTGAAGAGATTGCCACTGTGGGTGGATTTGGGTTCCCTTGTGCTAGGAGAAGGTCCAACGAGGGGTAACTTGTGGTGATTACCCTTGGATAGTTCTAAGAGGGGGAAACCAATGCTGTCTTTGCTAATAGGGAGTCACCATCAAGACTTTTGGTCTGTCCTGCTGGATCTTCATCAGGACCTTTTGAACAAGGGGGAAGGGGGGGGGGTGCATACAGAAACATACACTTCCAGGAAACTGAAAAGGCATCTGTTGCCATAGCATGTGGTTCTGGTAGTCTGGTGCAGAAGGAAGCAAGCTGCCTGTCTGAGGCAAACAGGTCTACTTGAGGGGTACCCCACCGGTGGACCAGGTCCAGGAAGACATCACCATGAACCATTCATGTGCCTTCCATCATGGATCTGCTGAGGGAGTCTTGCCCGAATTATATTGGGAAGGCATGTACACCGCTTACAGGGTCGCTTCCCTGGGGAGGTGGCCATTTCCCACAGGAGAGCTAGTCTGCAAAACAAATAAGATTTGGTCCCCCCTTGGTTTGAGATACCACAGCAGTGTGGTATTGTCTGAAAATTTTTAGGGGTCCTGGTTGAAGTTGGAGGCCCACAGGGCTAGTAATACTGTATTTCTTGGACACACTCTTTCCTGTGTGGCACTGGCCACACTCCCTGCACTTCCAGATGCCCCAGAGTTGCTTCCTAGCCAAAGTAGGAGCCATCTGTGTACATGGTCTGCTTTGTTTGGAGGGAAGACCCAAGTTGAGGTTCACCTGCTTCAACCACTAATGTCTCTTCTGTTTGAGGCAGGGCAGGAAGGGTACCCTGTACTCTAAGGGGTGGGAGACATTTGTCCAAACTGACCTGAAGTACTGTAGTTGCCTCATGTGGAGTCTTGCTAAAGGTAGCATGGGTACAGTGGACACCATGCAGCCCAAGAATTTGAGGTGCTGCCTTGCTGTCATCTGTGGTGTGAAGGGGCCAGAGTAGGTAGTGTCAGGTTTTCCACCTTTTGGAAAGGAAGGTAGGTTTTCATGTAGTCTGTATGGATCCTGCATCCCAAGACGACTATGCCTTGAGTAGGTTCCAGTTTGGATTTGGGGAATTAATCCAAAATCCCAGAGACTGCAGCAGAGCAACATGCATGTGTTGCAGGAGGGTCTGTCTACAGTCTGCCTGAAAAGGGAATATCTGGATTCCTTTTGTCCTGCAGAAGGCAATAACTGGAGCCAAACAGGCTGGGTGCAGTCGAAAGCCCAAAGGGCAAGGCAGAGAATTTAAACAGAATAGCCCACAAAGAAAGAATAGTTGTGTAACATATTACCATAACTATGGCTGTCCCTCTCTTCCATGTTGCAGTATTGTGCGGGATTTCCCACTTCAGACAACCCATACATCGGCTCCTATACAAAAGCTTCAGCTTGGCTGCTGTAGTTGTGTGGGATGTCACATGCAAGGCCATAAACCAGGGGCCTTAAATAGGATGTCTGCACAGATCTCAGAACTTGAACGCCCAAGTAGGACAGTTTGAAAGAGTAGCAAGTGATGTCAACCATAGGATCAAAGTGCCATTTGGGGGCTGAATTGGGCATGGTGTAGGGTATAGCCACCGGGTGACCCAGGAAATGAAGATAAAAGGGAGTTAGGTGGGTGGAAGGAATACTGCAACATGGAAGAGAAGTACATCTATGGTTTATGGTAAGATTTTACACAGCTATTCCATGTCCTCCCTATTCCTATGTTGCAGTATTCTTGGTGTGGGAGAGTACCACAACTTAATGGAAGGGAGGAGGTAGAATTAGCATATTCCACAAATCCATGTAGAATTGCTCTGGCAAATCCTGCTCTAGAAACATTTAGCTTGTAGTGTTTGGTGAAAGTATGACTGGACCACCATGTAGCTGCTTCCATGATGGATGCAGTGACCAGGCCCTTTAGGAAGGCTTTGGAGGCTGCCACTCCCTGGTAGAGCGAGCCTTTACTCCCCGTTTTTTGCCATGGCACAAGTAAAATAGGCAGTTTCTTACCCAACATGAGATGGCTTGAAGACTGCCTTGCCCAGGGCCCTGGAGTGGAAGGAAACAAAATTCCATAAGAAAATCCAGTCAGATTTTTGTTCAGGTAAAACCTTAGCTGTCTGTACTTTCAGGCAGTGCAGTATCCTCACTTTCATTGGTGGGAGAGGGGAAGGTGGGTAAAGGTTGTTGACCACCTTGGGCATAAAGGTTTGGTCTACAAGGTTACCCTATCCTTGTGGAAGGTAGTGTATGGTGGGCAGGCCATTAGGGCCTACAACTGACACCCTTCTGGCTGAAGTTATAGCCACTACCAGTACAGTCTTCTATGTGCATATTTGCAGAGTAGAAGTACCAGTTGGCACAAATGAGGACTGGGTGAGTTTTTCCAGAATGAAGTTCAGGTCCCAGTGTGTAGGGATGGGTTTTCTTGGTTGTCTGAAGTGCAAGACCCCTCAAGAATAGCTTGACACGGAGCCTGGCTAGTAGAGGGGGGTCTAGTGGCAGGCAGGCTGAAATAGCTGAAAGGTGGATTTTCACTGAAGAGTATGCAAGTCCCGTCATGAGTTGACAGACGGGAACTAGGAGTGGATGTGAGGCAAGGATACTTGCCCAAACATAATGTGGAAAATCTTTCCCCATTTAGCCAAGTAAGATTTCCTTGTAGTAGGTTTCCTGGCCTCCCTCAGGACTGAAAGGATGTCCTCAGAGTAGTGGTGCCTGAAGGGAATTAAAAGGATCACCCCCCAACAGTGTCAGGGCCAACATCTGCAAGTGTGGGTGAAGGAGGGTTCCTTTTGTGTCAGGTCCACCTTGTGGTGATTGCCCTTTGCTAGAGAGAAATAGGGGAACCAGTGCTGCCTTGGCCAACAGGGAGTGAAATGGGGGGGAACCAGTGCTGCCTTGGCCAACAGGGAGTGAAATGGGGGGGAACCAGTGCTGCCTTTGCCAATAGGAAGTCACCAGCAAGATTGTTTCCTGATTTTCAAAAGTACTTTTTGAATTAGTAGGAAGGGTGGAAAGGCATATAAAAAACCACCCCTTCCATGAAATGCTGAATGAGTCTATACTCCATGCTAGTGGAGTGTGGATCTTGGTGCAGAAGGTCTGCAGTTGTCTGTCAAGGGGGGGGGGGGACTAGACAAATCTACAAGGTGTGCCTTACCGGTGGAAAAGTCAAAAAAAAAAAAAAAAAAAAGACTGTCCAGCATCCATTCGTGACTGAGGGGATGTCCTGCTGAGAAAATCTGCTTGTTGCCCTGCGAGGGGGGATGTAGGATGCCTGCAGAAGACATTGTGCCGAGAGGCTAGGTCCGAAATTAGTAAGGTTATTCTGCAGAGGTAGGCTTTTGTCCCGCCTTGCTTGCTGAGGTACCACATAACTGTGGTGTGGTCCATTAGGATTAGGACAGCACCTGGTTGTAGAAAGTACAGTTTTGTACCTACCATAAACGTAGATGTTAGAGTGTTCACCCTGCTGCAGTCATTACACTAGGGTTATCCTGTAGTCAGGCGGTCCCGCAGTCAGCCAGATTTCCAAAGTCTTGGTCCGACGTCGGTTGCTGTCACCTCCATCCCTGACGTCGGTGCGCCAGGGGTATATATATATTGCAACAGATGCCATTTTCTTCAGTTTTTCTTGCCCCAAATGTCAGGTGCCCCCAAAAAGGTGATCCAAATTGGTACCAAAAGGTGTGAACACTAGACACAAAATCCCTTCAGCTATAAGCAAATACATCAGTAAGGCATAGCAAAGACTTAGCCAGTAGATCAGAGGGGTTGGAGGGAGGTTAACCTGGACTGCAGCAGGGTGAACACCAACATCTACATTTATGGTAGGTACAAAACTGGACTATGTTCATCGTGTTACCCTGCTGCAGTCATCACACTTGGGTTTGAGTCCCAAAGCTAAGGGAGGGTGGAGGCATCATAGAGGGTTAGTGGAGGCAATGAGGCCCTGCAGAACTGCAGTGGCGAAGCCTGCCCTGGACTTAGAATAAAGAGGTAAGTGATGATGTTTGGTGAAGGTGTGTACAGAACTCCAAGTTGCAGCTTCTAAAATTTCCTTGGTAGGAACCCCCCTGAGAAAGGCTGTAGAGGTAGCTGTTGCTCTGGTAGAGTGGGATCTAATGGTAGGAGGAACTTGTTTCCCATGATGGGTATAGCAGAATCTTATGCAATGGCCTATCCATTTAGAAATGGTTTGCTTGGATATGGCCCTCCCTTGAGAAGCTGTAGCATAGAAAACAGAGCTTGTCAGTTTTTCTGAAAGCCTTAGTTTTATCCAAGTAGTAACAAAAGCAGCCTGTGAATGTCCAAGGAGTGCAGGAGTCACTCACCTTTGTACTGTGGATTGGGGAAGAAAGTGGGTAGGTGGATGGTTTGATTTAAAGCTACACTGGAAACCACCTTAGGCATGAAGGAAGGATTAGTTCGTAGAGAAACTCTTGTCTTGATGAAAAGTTCCACTGCCATAAGTGCCTGTAATTCTGAGACTAGCAGAAGTTATTGCCAGGAGCAGGGCAGTCTTCCAAGATAGGAACTGAAGGTCTGCAGAAAAAGCTGGTTCAAAGGGAGGTAGCGTTAGTTTTTCCAGAACAAAGTTGAGGTCCCATGTTGGTGTAGGAGCTCTTCTAGGTGGTCTAATGTTTTTTGCCCCTGAGGAACTGCCTTAGGAGAGGATTTGAAAATAAAGGTGGATTCGTGTCGTAGTGAGCTGAATTAGCTGATGCATGGATCTTGATTGAGAAGCAAAGTCCTTTATGCAACATCTCAGCTAAATACTGCAGAATGCGAGGCATATGAGGCGGAGTTGTGTCTTGGCCTTTAGCTTGGTTCCAAGCAGAAAACCTTTTCCATTTGTCTGAGTAAGCCTTCCTGGTGCTTGGTCTCCTGGCTTCTAGAATAACATCCAGTACTGCTTGTGAAAGAGGTGCAGGTTGGATACTTGATTTGCCATGCAGCCAGGTTTAAGGTTTTGATCTGGCTGTGTAGAATCTGCTTGTTGTGCTGCGTGAGCAAATGAGGTATTTGAGGCAGTATCCATGGTGGGCTGAGCCATATTCTTCAGTAGCGGGTACCAGTGCTGGCGTGGCCAGTCTGGGGCTATGAGAATAATTTGAGGTTTCGCCTTTTTGACCTTCAGTAGCGGGTACCAGTGCTGGTGTGGCCAGTCTGGGGCTATGAGAATCATTCGAGGTTTCTCCTTTTTGACCTTCAAAAGTACCTTTGTGAGAAGAGGTAATGGAGGAAAGGCATATGCGGTCAGGTTTTTCCAACTGAAGGAGAGCATCCACTTTTCCAAGCTTGATGGTGGAACGTCCTTGTACAAAATTGTCAGCTGGTAGTTTTGAGGACTGGCAAACAAGTCTATATTTGGTAGGCCCCATCTTTGAGTTATTGTAAACATTTGTGGGTCTAGCTTCCACTCGTGGGGATCTTTGATGTTTCTGCTTAGGTCGTCTGCAGATGTGTTTTTCTGTCCTGGCAGGAATCGAGCTTGTAACTGGACTTGGTAGGCCAGAGCTGTGTTCCATAAGATTATTGCTTGCCTGCAAAGAGGGTAGGAATGTGTGCCCCCTTGTTTACGTACCACATTACTGTGGTGTTGTCAGTCTTTATTGCAAGTTGTCCTGGCTGTAGTAGATCCTTGAAGGCTGTCCGAGCTTTCTGTACAGCAAGCATCTCTTTTTGGTTTATATGCAGTTTTCTTTGTTTTGCAGTCCATAGGCCTTGAATGCATTGCCCTGCCATGTGTGCCCCCCAGGCATAGTCTGAAGCATCTGTTGTGATAGTTTTCCTGGGTGGGGGCAAGGTGAAAGGCTGACCCTTGAGGTGACATGCCTGTGCCCACCATATAAATTCCTGTTGAAGGCAGGGAATGAGAGATATCACTGTGTCCAAGCTGTGGCTGTGTTGAGACCATACACTTTAGGTACCACTGTAATTTCCTCATATGCAGCTTTGCAAATGGTATTATCAGACATATCTGACAGATACTACAGAGTACCAGATTCCCACAAATTCCTTTAAAAAAGCCCAGTTCTCCCAGGGTCCCAAGGGGGCTAAGGCCCAAAGCCTGCAGAATTTTTCTTGCAGTTAATTGGGTCTTTGTTGCCATTGTCTTGAAATACTGAGTCAGTTGTAATTGCTTGTCTGGTGAAAGATAAGCCTTCTGGGCCGTTGTGTCCAAGCTGGCACCCAGGAATGTCATTTTTTGTGAGGGTACTAGTTTTGACTTTGTTTACTGTGTACCCCAGACACTTTAGTAGATGCTTCACAAAAGACAGATGTTGTAGGGAGAATGTCTTTTCTTTCTGCTTGGATGAGGCAGTCGTCCAGGTATGGATATATTTGAATTCCTCTTTGTCCGCAGTATGCAATTACTGGTGCCAGGCATTTTGTGAATACTCTGGGCGCAGTAGATAAGCCAAAGGGCAGTGCAGAGAATAGATAATGGGTTGAACCTGCAATGAAATGGAGGTATCTTCTGCAACTTTGTCTGACAGGGACATGCAGGTATGCCTCCTTGAGGTCCAACGTTACCAGCCATGCTTCCTTGCCAAACATGGGAAGTAGCTGCTGTAGTGTTAGCATCTTGAATTTGGGAACTTGTAAGTACGTGTTTAGAATTGAAAGGTCCAGAATTGGTCTCCAAGCATTTTCTTTTCTGGGTACTAGGAAGTAGAGTAAAATCCTTGGCCTTGCTCTTGAGCTGGTACCCTTTGAATGGCTCTCATGGCCATGAGAGCTGTAATTTGTTTTGATCCTCTGCCCTTTATTTTGTGGCAGGTTTGGCATTCCTCTTTTTATTGGCAAGGTGTGAAAGTGGAATCTGTATCCTCATAAAATTATGTCTAGGGCCCATTTGTCCTTTGTGACCATGTGCCAGTTGTCTGCAAATAGTGCTAGTTTTCCCCCCAGGGGGGCTGACAAAAGCTTTGTTTGGCCAGCTGAGGTGCAAGTCATTGAGTTTGCCTTCTGGTGGATTGAGACCCATCTCCTCCCTTCTGGGTTGGAGTGTCCCATTGGCGAGGTTTATACTGAGCTTGTGGTTGTCCTCTGCCCCTTGGGCACCTGTATTTACCCCTCTGAGGCCTGTCAGTGGCTGGAAAGGACCAACTTTTTGTTGGCCAGTTTCTGCTGAAGCGAGGGGGTTGTACTTGTAGGAAATCTTTGACTGTCTGCATTGATTTTGCCTCATCTTCCATTTTCTTTAAAACTTCTTTAACACCAAAAAGAACATCCTGTTGTAAGGGAGCATCTAGTAGTTTTGCTTTAACATGATCAGGCAGACCAGGCATGCCTACGTATAACTGATCCAGTGACAGCTGCTCTGCAGGAGGCCTCTAAAGAATCAAACCCACATTGTAAGGTATGTTTGCCCACCTGCTCGGTGGCGTGCAACAAATCCTGTACTTCCAATTCAGATTGTTGAGGGAGGGTGGTTATTTTTTCTTTTAACTGAGTGATCAGAAATTGCTGATACTTAAGCATATGAAACTGACAGTTTAGTGCTCTCATAGCTAAAGTGGCAGAGGTGTAAACCTCCCCCCCATCTGTCTAGTGCTCTTGAATCCCTTTCAGAAGGTACTGGATTTTTAGCCATGGAAGCCTTAGCCCCCTTGGGACCCTGGGAGAACTGGGCTTTTGTAAAGGAATTTGAGGGAATTGGGTACTCTGTAGTATGTCAGGCTTGGCCGGGGCAGGAGGGAGAGAGTCGGGGTTGAAACTGGATTCTAAATAGACATAATCCACAATGTCCAAAACAGGAGGGATGGCTAGGGGTCTGTGTTGGAGTAAAAGAAACGGAGCCTTTTCTTGGAATTAGAGTAGAGTAATCCTGACCTTCCCAGTGAAGATGTTCCCTCAGTGTGTAAAGTTTCCGCAAAAGAGTAATCTTCTGGAGGGGAAGCTGAGGGAATAGAGTCCTCAGCATCAGAATCTTAAGGAGAGAAGGAATAGTCTTGGTCCTCAGAGGAATCTGAAGAAATAGACAGTTGTTCAGAGGAAGCAGAATCTTCCTCGTCTAGGCCTTTTGTCAGGAGGAGGCAGAGAACCCCTGATAAGAGAAAATCAGATCTTCAGCCATCTTGAGCATCTGTTTCTTAGGCATAGGGCCTTGAACAGGAGACTGAAGTGAAGCCTTTTTCGATTTAGAAGTCTTCGACTTGGAAAACATTTTGACTAAGTCATCGGTCTGAAAACGCCTTCAGAAACCGTTGGCGTTTCAGAAGTACTGACATCCTTGGAAGGTAAATCGTCAGAAGGGCCTGAAGTAAAAGGCTGTGTCGGCCTAGTACATTCCGTCAAAATATCTGTAGCGGTCTCGGGTTCCAGATCTGCAGTAGTCAGAGGCTGCGTCGGAGCCTCAGATAACCGGAGACTGGATCAACCGAGGCCTCAGAGTCTGGCTTAGGCCTGGGCCGTCGGTCCTTGTCCCTGCGTTTTTTGTGCACGCTGATAGTCGGTAGCTCCGATGGCATGGTGTAATTAAATTTTCTACCAAAAAAGTGTCGTGCGAAATCAAAAGTTTAATAGTACATTTGTTAAATCTAGCACAAAAACGACGAGAAGTGACGTCGTGATCAGGGCCTAGGCAAGGTATGCAATAAGAATGAAAATCCTTATGAGGTATTTGCTTCCCACAAGAAATACAATTGTAAACTTTTTGACATCGGTCTGAGGCAAGAAAAGTTTCCCCAACGGGGTACTTGGCTTTATAGAAGACTTCGGTCTGAAATTCGAAATCGAAAATCTCAGGAGTCAGCCGACCGGCACTTGCGAACTGATTCTGCTTCGGGCACCACGCAGCAAGAAAGACTTAAGAAAATGGCGTCGGTTGCAATATATATACCCCTGGCACACTGACGTCAGGGATGAGGCGGCAGCAACCGACGTCGGACCAAGACTTTGGAAATCCGGCAGACTGCAGGACCGCCTGACAGGATAACCCTAGTGTGATGACTGCAGCAGGGTAACACGAACATCAGCTGTCATTTCCCTCATGTTGAGACACATACATTTGTTCACAGAAGGGTGCCACTTTGCTTGTACTCTAGCTTGACATTGTAGCTCCTCATCCTAGGTTTGATGCAACTGTATATGCATGGACTGGTTTGGGGTGGCTAACTGCAGTGGAAAGCCCAGGTTCAGCTGAATTTGCTGAATCCACCATTTCACTTCTGATTTTAGGCAGGGCAATTTCTTGTTCTAAAAGGATGTTGATGACTTTTTTTTTTGTAAGATAGTACTGCAGCTTTCGCATGGTGCATTCTGCCTAGTGGTAGCATGGGAATGGATGTTGCCATCAGACCCAACATTTGTACCTGTTGTGTCTGTAAAAGGATTCTGGAGTGTGGAAAAAGAACAGACTGTTCTGAGGAAGAAAGGCCTTCATTAACCACCACTTGCAAGTGTTCCAAATGGATTTATTCAAACTTTAGCGCCTCAGCCAACAGCCTTTAAGAAGTCACAAAAAAATGCATTCCCCTTAAATACAAACCACAATAAAATAAAGCCTTAATTATATTACATATCACCAATTAATTTCACAATTAAGTCCATAAGGTACAAGGGTATTGTACTAGAGAATAGACTCTAAGAATTTCCTTTAACATAGCCCACAATTTCATAAAGATTTTCCAAAATAGTGGCCTGCAATAACATTCCTTAAAATGAATGGCTACAGTTTTTTTTTTTTTTTTTTTAAACACATCTGATATGCTCCTATAGCAGTCCTAAACATTTTTACTCAATGTAAACCAAATTACAGGGGCATCAGTGGGCATAAATGCCCTCAGTTACACATGAGACCACATCAAATCAAACTTATCCTATTAAAACCAGTTACCACAAATTCACACGCATTACATCTACCATAGCGTGTGCCATTAGGTTTAAACCCAACAAGTACATTTTCCCAATCAGTTAAACTACGGCTTTTTTTTTTTTATAAGAAATCACAGGGTTAACCACATTGTATTTAATGTTTCATCTTTTTCCTTCAGCTGTTCCCATTAGGGGTCACCACAGCAGATCAGTTTCCATTTCTTCCCGTCCTCTGCCTCTTGCTCTGTCACACCAAACACCTGCATGTCCTCTCACCACATCCATAAACCTAATCTTAAGCCTTCTTTACCCCCTTATCTGGCAGCTTCATCCTTTTCCCAATAAACCCAGCATCCCTCCTCAGCACATGTCCAAACCAATGCAGTCTCGCCTCTCTGGCTTGGTCTCCAAAACAGTCCAACCTGGGCTAACCCTCTAATATACTTATTCCTAATCCTGTCTACCCTCTTCACACCAAACATCTTTAACTCTGCCACGTCCAGCTCAGACTCCTGTCTTTGTCAATGCCAGTCTCCAACCCATATAACATAGCTGGTCTAACTACCCTCTTGTAGGCCTTCCCTTTCACTCTTACTGGTACTCATCTGTCACAAATCACTCCCGACACTTCTCCACGCTGCCTGTACTCCCTTCACCTCTTCCACACTTGCCATTACTCTGAACTGTTGATAAAGTATTTAGTCATCAACCTTTGCCAACTCTACTCCCTGCATCCTCACCATTCCTCTATCCTCCCTCATTCAGAGTCTTAGTCCTGCTGACCTTCATTCCTCTCGAGGAAATCTCCACCTCTCCAGGGTCTCTTCAACCTGTTCTACTCTCACTACACATCACTGTCATCTGCAAACAGTTAAGGACTGTCTGATCTAGTCCGTCAGCCTGTCCATCACCATTGTGGATATCAATTTTTCATCCTCTTAAAATTCCCAAAAATATTTAACCAGTTTACATTTCACTTATGTCATTGCAATACATTGTCTTGAACACTCAAACTTAATATTTGCATAGTTAACTCTCGTACTTTATCTAAAGCAGCATAAATAGTTCTATCATAACCCCTATTAGCAAACATAGAAGTTTGTAAAATTTCTCCACCTAAAACCCAATTACAAATTCTATGCAACTGCAAGAATTCACCTTATGGTAGAGAATATTAGACTGGGGGATGGGGAAATGGTGCCATGTAAAAACTGCCCATCATGAAGTTTTCTATAGAGGTACGAATATGTCAGTTATCTAAACTGACAAGCTGCAAAGAAAATTCACCTCTTTCCCAAACTCAAAGGTCAAATTAGAGAGTCATGTAAATCCCTTACAAAATTATGCAATTCATCCACACCATCCTGACATATGAAGACCATCTATATACCTATAATAGTGCAAAACTTAAAAAAAATCATGTTTATAAAGTACCTTTCAAACATGGCCATAAAAAAAGTGTACGTATGTGGGGGCATTCCCTGCAACACAGCCTTCATTACTGAATTTCTTATTTATATTCTTTATTAAAATAACCCAGCCTTTTGTCAGTGAGAGAAAATTGTTTTAGCATCTTACCTTATAAAATTGTAGTATTAACTAAAAAGTAAACATCTGCACATATTGCGTGTTATGCAACTCTTAAGATTTCATTACCTTTGTCTGCTAGCTTCAAGTCTCTTCCCAGATAACTCAAAGCCACCCACTAGTCTAATCAAAATTACAACAAGTTTCCTTTTTGCTTATAACTTCTACTGAAAAATGTTAACCATAATTTTTTTTTTGCTACACAGTCATTGCTATATGAAGGTATGAATCTACTTCTATATAAAATAGTAGATAACACTATGCATTTATACCTTCATGATCCTCAAATGCTTTCACTACCCATTTCAGATTCACAAGACTAAAGTATTCCGTAAAAAAAAAATCACACTAAAACATTTCAGGTGTAATTTAAGTATAATTAAAATTCCCGTTTTCAACACATGCCAACAAGGAAGAACTGTTGGTACAAATTTTAAGCTTTCATTATGTCTGTCCTGATCCTGCAACCCAGAATTGTTTAGTCTTGTTCTGGAGTCGAGGACGATTTTGGGATGGCAGTGAATCCCAGTTTTTAAAGCATGGAAATTGTGAACTATAAATGGTTTTGCAGAGTTTCCTTGCATTCTGCTAGAATAAGGAGGTGGTCCAGGTAAGTGTAAATTTGAATCCCTTGTGTTCTGCAAAAGTTTATGGCAGGTGCCAAGCATTTTGTCAACACTTGGAGCAGTGAACAAAACCAAAGGGCAATGCTTTAAATTGAAAGCAAGAGGAAAGTCCAGAAAAACCCAATATTCTGTGAGAAGGATGTATTGGGATGTGCAGATTTTTTAGGTAGAGTGTGGCCATGAAAGCCTGGGCTGGTAGAAGAGGGAGTAAAGTTTGGAGAGAACATTCAGTAAGTGGGAACCTTTAGGAATAGGTTTAGAAAGGAAAGGTCTAGGATAGCTCCATGGTCCATCCTTTTTGGGGACCAGAAAGTCTTTGGTAGAATCCTCTGCCTTCCTGCCCTGGGGGGACAAGCGCTATAGTTCCCTGGGTTAGGTGGTCTTGTAAAATCTGAGGGAAGTGATGTCAGACTTCTTGGAGAGAGGATCCCTTAAAGGGCACACACCCCCTCCCCAAGAAGTATCCTCTCAACTATAAACAGAACTCATCTGTAGTGATGGTTTTCCAAACGTGGAGGCAGTGGGAGGGGTGGGCAGACAGGGGAAAGTGAGTAAGGTAGTCACGTATTGTTGGATCCTACTCTGTCTTGAAAGGGCCATCTAGAGGGAGGCAGAGACAGCCAGCCTGGAAGTTTGCCTTCTGGCCCCTCTTCTGTGCCTGGAAGAGGAAGGTCCAGCAGAGGAGGGGCTTCTTCTGACAAAGGTAGTTTCTGCAGCATAATTTCTGTAATATTTAGGAATAGGAGACAAAGGTGCTAGATTGTCTTGCAATTCTTTACCCTTCTTGAAAGGTTTTAAAAAGGTCTGCTGACCGTTTGCCAAATAGGTTAGGGTCTAGGAGCATTTAAGATTTTAGACTGGGAGTCCTCCAAGTGTTGTAGGCGTAGCCAGGAATATCTCTGGCATGCAAAGGCTGCAGACCGTGCAGAGGCCTCTAGAGCATAACTGGATCTAGTGGGATTGTCTGGTTACTTGGGCACCCTGAGAATTTAGATGCTCTCAGATTTAGTGGGGCAGACTGAAGTAGCAGCCAGTAGAGGCTTGGGAAACCAGGTCCAGGAGCATTTTTGGTCATATGGGTTTGACAGTTAATGGCTCTAAGGCCAGCGTGGAAGGGGTGTAAACCTTCAATTCTGTCCATAGTTTTACTGTCCTTTTCAGTAGGTAGGAGAGAAACTGATGGAATCAGCCTGGACTGTCTGGTGATTGACTACGAATTTCTGGTAATCAGGCACTTTGTAGAAGTGGTCTGGCCTCTTAGGAGCAGGAGATAGAGTTGGATGCCGAGGAAAAGGCATCTAGGTACACAAGGATGACCCAAGGTATGGCAGAAGGGGAGGGAGATTCCACTTGCTGCAACTCAAAATATCTGACATTTGAGGTATCATTTGAAGTATTAATTTTTGTAATGGCAGGTGACAGCCTCTGGAGGAGTCCTCTTCAAGGGATATGGGAGTAGTATTCCTGAGAGGATGAGAGGCATACAAGATGGATTCATCTGAAGATGAATAAGCCTCTTGCTCCTCTTCCCAGTCTTGAGGAGTGGGAGGAAGAGGTGGTAGAAGCAGGCCTAGGGCTGAGGAGAGGCCGGGTAGACGAAGAGGCTGTGGGGCCCAAGGGCCATGAAGGCCTGCAAAAGAGGTAAAGGACCAGTTGTAGCCAGATGTTTGGCTTTTTTTTTTTTTTTTTTTTATTATTGAGTAGCCTTAGGTGAAGGCCTGGAATCCAGTGCATGGCCAAGGGTTACAGTGTCGAAGGATCCCAGAGGCCCGGCAGAGTCCAGTTCCCCCTAGACACTGGTTGTAGCCAATGTCAAAGTAAGAAGCAAGCTCAGTAGACGTACCAATCAACTGAGAAGTGCCTTCCTCGAAGGTCACTGAAGTGGACTGATCTAACAGATGCCCCTCAATTGGCAGCTGGTGGGGAGAACAAAAGCAGAGGCACAGTAGAAGTGGGCCTAGGAATCTTGGTCTTCACCCACAGGAGGTTGTCGGAACTTCCGACATGGGATCCAGCCTTAGCGCTAGTTTCTAGGTAAAGACAGAGGGCAGCCAGTTGGCTATGTAGGGTCTTTGGTATGAAGGATTGGCAAGTTGAGCAAGCAGTATGGTTGTGCTCACTGGACAGGCCAAAAAGCAGTGGTAGTGTGTTTGTGGTACCTGGCACCCACAGTCATTTACCCTTTTTAGCAGACATTGGGTAAAGGTCAATGCAGCAAACCAAGCTTTAGCTAAAAGTCAAAGAAAAAAAAAAAACAAGGGAGAGGTCATTCTCATGGCAGATCTGTTTGAATAGTGCCTAGAGTCATAAGGCTGTTTAGCACTGGTTTTAAGAGGGGGGGGGAAGCTATTCTTTTGGGGGCTGTGAGATTCCCTCTGATTGAATGAGCCAGGTCATGAAGTGGTTCCTTTCTATGAGGAGACTGGTACTTGTCTGAAGTGACAAGTCTCCACACTTGAAAACAGGGAGAGGGGGAGGTGGTGGGGAATCAACCTGCCCTGTCTTGAAAGGGCAGCCTCTGGCTCGGAGATGCAGTGGCTCTGGTAGGGGTGGGTAGTTTCCTACACCAAGAGGTAGATGGCAGAGTGGTCCGATTGACATTTTGAAACTGGGGAAACCCAAGTGTAAAATCTTGCATCCCTTTCCCCTTTTGTTGTAGACTTAATTTTTGCCACATTTCTCCAAACAGGGCTGTATTGTCCAAAGGAGCATCTACCAGCTTAGCTCTGAAATCTGGCAGGAGTTGGAGATGTAGCCAGGAATACCTCAAGGCAAACGCCGATGCCAACCTGCCTGAGGCCTCAGCAGCATCATATCTGCACTTTAGTGTGCCTGGTAACCTAAGAAGCAAAGGCAACTAGGAAACGCAGCTGAGCTATGGCTAGAGTCTGACAATTCCTTGGAAATGGTCTCCAAAAAGGGATAAGACACATTTAGCCATGCATGTGACAGTTGCTCTGAAATCCAGAGTAGCAAAGTAGATATTTTCTTACCCAAGTGCTCCATGGTTTTGCTGTCTTGGTCAGCAGGGAGGATGGTAGAAGGCAGTAGCTTAGAAGCAGAAATGGAAGTTGTGGTAGGGTCTGCAGCAGGACACGTAGTCTCAGGGACTTCAGCTCTGTGTAGGGCAGGTGGCTGGGTGTCTGGGTTCAAGGATGCTGCTGAGAAGGCATCCAGAAAAGCAGGAACAATGGGCAGAACAGCAGTAGGAGTTGGGGAATCTGGATGAAGTCATACCCCTTTTGTACCCCATTTCTGACCATTCCCACTTAAAATGCTCTCATTTTAGCTATAGTTTCCCCAAAGGTTAGACCCTCTGCTTGGGGGTAAAGAAACAGATGCTTCCTCCGAGAAGCCATATCCCTAGGGGAGAAGGCAGCTGGGAGGCATACAAGAGGGATTCTTCAGAAGAGGATTGTTCCTCTTCCATCTGAGAAGGATCAGATGTCTGGGGTCAGGACAGGAGGAACCGTGGAAATCCCAGGTGTGGTAGGTTGCAAGGCCATAAATGCATTAAAACAGGCTTTGACTGAAAGCCTGCCAATCTTGAGTACTTCCAGTAGCTGGAGACGCAGGCTTCCTTTTCCCCCCCTTTCAGCAATGGCTGGCAGGGCATCTGAACAGAGGAAGGCCTAATGTCAAGACTAAAGGAATGGAGGAATCTAACAGTGCTACTGAAATTTCAGGTTCCCCCTTTGTCAGAAACAGATGTCTGAAAAGCCTCTCTGGACATGCCCTCTACGCATGACTGTGAAGCTTCTTTTTAGCCACGCACTGAGATGGCAGAGGCTGAGCATTCAGCCAGGCCATTGGATGGACTGGGGGGCAGCAGCAATAGTAGGCCTGATGGTATTGGCTTTTTTGGCAGTTTGGTAGCAAGTCAGCAGAACCCTCAATCCCCAACACC
Organism: Protopterus annectens; assembly: GCF_019279795.1. Classification (NCBI taxonomy): domain Eukaryota; kingdom Metazoa; phylum Chordata; order Ceratodontiformes; family Protopteridae; genus Protopterus; species Protopterus annectens. The sequence goes on from NC_056728.1 coordinate 476,487,929, forward strand.
AATTGTTTCAGACACTGGTTGTCCAAATACAAGTTAAGCATGTGGAGTCTGCTACAGAAAGTTTTGGCCACAAACACCTGGCAGACGGTGCAGGCCTTGTAGTCATGCAAGCCAAGCAAAAGCACTGATCGTGGGCATCTTTGCAAGGTATCTGACAGCCACACTTATACTTGCTTTTTCTGGATGACATGACATGAAGCATTAGAAAGATTGAAAGAAGGTTCCTCGACAGGCCACTTCTGATTTCTGTAGAATCAAACAGCTGAGAAGGCGGAACACCAGACGTTCGACTGGTGGCTGAGAAGTTCTAAGAATTGGTGTGTGTAGACATACCATGCGGCCCATGCTCTGCTAGCCACAACAGACATCCCCATGCACAATACAGTGACCAAAATCTTTTATATACTGGCTGGATGTTTAGAAAACCCATATGTACAGAATAGTGCAACATGTGAATAGGACATCCAGTGCCTAGCTGGCCAAAGGGGAGTCACAAATACAATTTTGGGAGTATTCTGTTGAATTTTGAACAAGACTGCTGGAATGCATAAACATCCCCTTCCAAGAGGAGAGTGCGCCCACCTTAAAAGGACCTGGGACTCTGGCACAAAAAGCTGAGGGGAGGCAAGATGATCCACTTGAGTACCCCACTGGTGGATAATGTCCAGAAACATCCCAGTGAAGCATCCATTCATGGGATCAAGTTAAGGATCTGCTCAGTGTCCACAATGTTCTGACCAGAGTGGATATAAACTGCCTTAAGAGTTACTTGACAGCAAGATCCCAAGAGTACCAACTGGCAGAGACAAGATCTACTCCTCCCACTTGTCGATATACCATATTACTGCTGCACTGTCTGACTATCTTGAGGCACTGGAGAAAGACTGAAAAGCCTGAAGGGCTCTCACCTCAGACTGGCTCCTTCTGCTTACAGAGTAATCGCATTCCCTGTACCTTAAGGGAGCGGTCACCCCATTCCCATGTCTGAGGTGTCCATGAACAATTACTAAGAGGGAAGAGGGGGGATGAAAAGGGACCCCTGGACTAAACTGCTGAAACCACCAGAGAAGTTCCTGTCTGAGGCAAGGAAGAGAAACTACACATTCTAAAAGGAGCATGCCAAAGCCACACCAGCTTCAGAAGCCACTGAAACTCCAAGTATTCCCAAAGGTAGCATCAGAATGATGGATGCCATAAAAGCCAGAGCTCTCAAACTCCCTGGCATTAATGGAAGCCAGAAGAGGAGTATGAAAAGAGGGTTAAGACCTTTGGAGGGGGCAGAGTGAAATTTACACTGAACCCCAGGCTCTGAATAAGGGATACAGCAAAATGAAGATTTTGCAAAAGGGTCTCTGGAGAGGCCTGAATCAACAGGTCATCCAATGAAATATCTGGATCCCCTGTAGTCTGCAAGAGGCAAATCAAAAGGAGCAAGGCATGTGGTGAACACCCTTCAGGGGAGTAGGAAAGCCAAAGGGCAAAGCAGAGAACTGAAAATGCCAGAAGTAGAGAAACGCAAGCTTCCTGAAAAATAGAGGATGGATCAGACTATGGAGACAGGCCTGTATACCTTCTGGATCTCAAGGATACTTGAGGGAGCAAGAGAGGAAACAGAACCCAGAGGGACATCTGAAAGGAAAGTGCTTAGATGAGAGGTTTAGAATAAGTCTCCAAGTGCACTCTTTTCTGAGCACTAGAAACAGTGCAAGTAGAACCCTTTCCCCCTCCAGAACAGACACCTCTTGAATATTTGTCTTTTTGGCTTTTCCTGGTTAGGGGTCGCCACAGTGGAACTCCAGTCCGCTAATGATTGGCAGATTTTTATGGTGCCAAGTTGACAGCCGAACACCCAACCTTCAGCGAAGGCACACCCACACATTTTTCAAACGTCACTATTGCAGGGAGGACATGCAGACTCCCCACAGAAGGCACTCCAGCAGAGAATCGAACAGGAGAACCTATTGCTGTGAGGCAACACTACCACTGCGGCTGTACGACACCTCTTGAACAGTGCCCTGAAACAAGACATCTTTAAGAACCTCCGGTAAAAAGGGAATGTGCCACAGCAGACTGAGTAATACCCATAAAAAAGGGACACTATTTCCACACTATGAAGTACCCCTGATGAATGACTGACAAAACTCAGAAATCCCAAGTGATCTGAAGCAAAACCAGAAGAGAAAGGTGAAGGGAAAGAAAGTGGCTGGGGTGGGATGGATAGCCGCACAGCACCTGGTTTGTCCAGAAAGGAAGGCTTTCAGAATCCTGGAAAACTGAGTAGGCTTAGCAGAGTCCATTTGCCACTCATCTTTAGTAGGATGGGACTTCCTATAGACATAGGTAGGCTTAGTGTGGTTTCTCTGAAATTTAGGCACAGGAGAACACACGTGCAAGTTGGTAAGGCCTTACCCTCATCCTGAAGGGACTAAACCACCAGCAGCTTTCCCAAAGAAAAGTTCAGAATCCAGAAGAGCAGCCATCAACTTAGCTTTAATACCAGGTACAGAGTAAAGCCCAAGACAAGAAAACCACCTCATAACTAAAAACAGCAGCCCTAGAAGGGGCATCTGCCACATCATAATTTATCAGAATGACAAATGATTTGAGAAGTCCCCATCAAGGAAACAATTTTACCCTCAGTCTAGAAAATTAGAACCAAGTTAACAGGCCTGAGAAAAGAACAGCCAACACATACCCAGACATATGGGTCTGATAATAGCCAAAAGCTAGGGTAGCAGAAGTGTAAACTTTTGCTAAACCTGTCTAATTCTGCTGTCCTTGTCAGAAGGCAATAATTTGGGCGAAGGAAGCAATTGAGACAACTCAGACTACAGACACTACCAAGGGGACAGCAGCAGGACATACAATCTTCAGGAACCCTATAAAACCTAATCAGGCACCAGACGGGCATTGCAGAACTCATCCAGTAAAGCAGACAAGAGGAATAGCCTCCAGTTTAGGAGAGTCCCAACTGCATAGCAAGTACAAATTCCACTTAAAAAAATCCAGAGACTCGCCAAATGGAATTCTCCCAAAGGAACATAAAGACCCAGATTCATCTGCCATAAAATTAGGGATTAGTCAGCAGAAGTGACATCCTCAGAATAATCAGTCTCTCCAGGCCTTTTAAGGAGGAGCAGGAACTGAAACCCCAAAGGCTTTAAGGACATTAAGGCAGAAAAATACCCCCCCCCCCCCCAAGTAAAGTCACTTCTGGATTAGAAGCAGAAGAAACAGGTTTATTTTTTTCTAAGGGAACGTCCCAAGGCAGCTCAGATCCAGGATGACAGTTGAGAACTGTAGCAAAACTCCACAAAAAAAGAGAAACTCCCCTAGGCCCCCTCAGAAAAACTTGGTTCCCAATGAACATCTGAGAAACACCTGCAAAGCCTCTAGCCATGCTGGCATATAAAGCCTCACCAGCCACCAACACAGCTGCAGCAATGAAATCTGACTACACAGTTGAGCAAACTTCTGGGCTCAACCTCTGGAGAAACATCTGGCAGAGGTTGGACAGCAGAATATTCTGGTCATACCTTTTTCACCTTTCCCCAACATCGGACCCTCTTGAGTGAGAGACCTACTAGTTCAAGATACAAAGAAAGGGAAGTATAATGTAAAGGGTTTTTGGAACAAACTCCTGACAAACAGAACAAGACGTATGGTCATGAGAAACACCTAAGCAAGAGACACTTGATGGTTGTCTCTACAGGGGGATGTCTGGCAGTTACTTTTCCTGGATGACAACCTCAAGGAACAAGAGAGCAAAATCCCCAACAGGTTACTTAACCGGCAAAATTAGCAAAACAGGCATTAGGAAGTCATTGGACAATGGAAATGTGTTCAATTGGCAGAAAACAGACCAGGTTCAGACTGGTGGAAAATGTTTGGGCAAGCCTGATCACCACCCTTGTGCCCTATGTTACACAGGGAGTATATGGCAATGTTTGGCATATTTTTTTTAAATTCAAAGTCTTTGGAAGACTGGCTAGACATTAGGCTTCCATGGCAGGGAATCTCATATCGTTAAGTATACTGCTGCAGTGAATGGAAGGACATCCAAATGTTGCTGGAGCCAAGTGAGTCATCACAACAGCTTTTGCAAAGTCCTGAATCTTGAGGACACTGGATGTGCTCTCCACAACTGGATCACTCCTGAAGATCCCACTGGTCAATTTCCATTTGTGAGGGTCTACGCTGGTCCTGCTCAGATGGTCTACAACATTTTGCTTTGACAGAATACAAGCTGCAAAAGGCACAGGCTGGAACCCAGAAACCACCACAATTATGTGGTACACAATCTAAAGGTCCAAGGGACCACAGACAGATTAAGGCATGGATCACAGCCAACATCTTAGAGGAATTCTAAAGGCCTTGCACCTTATTCACTAGATTCTGCTGGAGGAGCAGTTTGTGGATTCTGTTTATACTTGGGATCTGAGAAAATGATACCTGGAATCAGGAGTCATTTGCTGTCTCCACCACTGCAGTTTTTAAAGAATGCCAAAATTGTCATGGGGATTCGAGAAATATTTGGGTCCATGCCACAGGGGGGGGGGGGGGTTCAAGGGTGTAATCCAGTGAGGAATCCTGGAAGAATCTGGGACTGGTTGGAAAAGCTCAGTAAAGTTTCTAATCATTCATCCACCTTCTCCAGTTTAAGAAAAGCTTTTTGCTTTAAGGTATCTAGAAAGCAGCCCAAAAAAATCCTGTGACAACAGTCAAGGATTGTATACCTAGAATCACAGACAGGCAAGAGATGAAACCTAGGACTCATCTGGGGTGACACTTCAAAGTACATACTCTAAATAGGTAAAACGTAAATGCTCTACAGCTTGCAATGTGTTTAGGTCCAGTGTTGGCTCATTTCTAACACACTCTTGGGGTTGTAGACAACCAATGTGACCCAGATAGAGAAATTTGGAAGCCCGTTGCTATAGGAATCCTTATGTCAGCACAACATTTGAGTAATTAGGGGTACCTGCAACTGAAAGGTCAGCATTTTGACCTGTGGTACTTTCAAACAGGTAAAGGACAGATCAAGAACTTGCCTCCAAGAAAGCTCTCAGATACCAGAAACCGTGCAAGAGAAGACTTTGCCCCAGACTCATAGGGTAACATGCAGAATGTGAGCAGGGGGGGGGGGGGGGTCTAGAGGGTCCTTGTTTGTTCCCCTTGTGCCATCCGTTTTACTCATTTGCTTTTAGTTGTCAGGATCTTTCCATCTTTTCAATACAAAATATTTGGAAGATTTGTAAAGGGGGCTTGAAACATTCAGCGCACTCTGAATTACTTTGCTGCTTTCACTAAAATTGTCTGGAGGACCCGAGAACAGAAGGGCTAGCAAAACCTTACCTGAAGCAGAAGATTTTACACTTAAGGTTCGTCGATAAGGTAAACTACTCTGGCATCTCCTCAAATGAGGTTCAAGGCTCCGGAGAGCACACTTGCAATACCAGGCTACAACTCTTACCACACTTTTGGCCACCAAACCAAGACCGAAACACTAAAGGTGGAGGAGTGTCCATATTCACACCTCCAGGCTAGTTGCCCAAAACAATGCATCTGAAATTCTCTGGGTGCAATTAACGCTAGGTAAGACTGCAATCCAAACTTGCTACGATCCCCACCATGCCCCAAGATTCTCACTATACCTTTCCAAACATACTGGAAAATATTAAGATACACCCCAATACTGGGTGATTTCAACTACCCTGCCATTAACTATGAAAACTACTGTGGTACCAACACCTTTTCCCAACAGTTCTTGGAATTCATAAATTCAAATGCCCTGGATCAATTAATCCATTGTTCCACCAGGGGCTCAAATATCCTAGATCTGGTCATTACCAACATGGAGGTACATGCTCCACACCAGTGGTCACCCCCTCATTGGTCAGGTCTGACCATAAACCTAATTACCCTTGACATCCACATCCCACCCCCCAAGTAAGGAAATCTCAAAGAAAACTCTCCAAAGCAAACATGCTACTCAAGTCAGAAGTAACAAAACTATGTCACCCGTTCAGACAGGAGCTGAAAGTTAAGACTGCTGAATCCTACACTAAGGCACTGTATGAGCACACTTGTGCATGAATCGTGCCATCCCAGACAGAAGCAAGACGCTCTCCTCCCAAAAAAAGGGAAAGCCAATCTGGTGGCCCCCTGCCATAAACAATCTAAACAGAAGAAACTGTTGCAGAAGAGGGGGAAAATCCCAGGATGCAAAAAGCTCCCTTATCAGCCTCAGTAAAAAGCAGAGATCCCTCAAAATCCTCCAAAGCTAGTTATGAACATAAAATTGCCAAAGATTCCAAAGACAACCACAAGGCATTCTATAGTTATGTTAAGAATCTTAAATTACAATGCTCAGATCTGCTCTGAGCTACAACAGAAAATCGACTGATCCCAAGGATATTGCCAATATCCTGGCAGATCAATTTAGTGCCAAATTCAATCCCCTCACCCCTGGCCCAGCTCAATATCAAAAGATTGAGAAATTCTGGTAATCACAGCCACATAGGTAGAAACCGCACTCTCCAAAGCCAAGAATACAGCATCCATGGATCAGATGACATCAGGCTGTGTACTACATAAACTACAAAGTGAACAGGAGGCACGTACCTAAGGTGTCATGTTTAATCATAGCCTCACCTCAGGCTTCGTGCCCAGTGAGTGGCACACAGCTACAGTTCTGTATTCACTATTGCAGTCATCACACTTGGGTCAGTCTGCCCGAATACCAGAGTATTAGGATTTCTGCATCAGATGCAGTCACCTCTTCCATGATGCCAGAGGTATAAAACATGCAGCCGACACCATTACATCAGTTTCTTGCCCCAAATGTCAGGAGCCCCCAAAATAGGAAGCCATTATATGGTGTGGACCACCACCAGTAAAAAGCAAATACCACTGCCATTGAAAATGGCCACAGAGGATAGGTAGAAAGGAAAGAGAAACCAGGGGGCTGGAGGGAGGGAAACCAGGACTGCAAAAAAGTGAATACAAAATGGCAAGTGTACACAACTGTACCAAGTTTCACTGTTGCAGTCATCACACTGGGGGGGGGGGGGGGGGGGTCAAGAAGTGTTAGGGCTGGCTAGCAGGCCTTAAGACTGCTGTAGCAAATCCAGCTCTGGACTAAGTGGTAATGCTTGAAGGTGTGTACAGAACTCCAGGTTGCAGCTTCTAGAATGTCCCTGGTAAGGGACCCCCTGAGAAATGCTGCAGAGGTGGAAGTAGCCCTAGTGGAATGTGTTCCGATCCCCTGCAGGGTAGGTTTTCCATGGTGCTTGTAGCAGAAATGGATGCAGTGTGCTATCCCATTTGGAAATGGTTTGCTTTGAAATGGCCTTGCCCTCTGCCCCTGAAGCAAAGCTAACTAGCAGCTGGTCAGATTCGCTGAAAGGTTTAGTCCCGTCAAGGTAGAACCTGAGCTGAGCTGTGCAGACATCTGAGTGCAGGATCCTTTCCATTTTATTCTGAGAATTAGGGAAGAAGGTTGGCAAATGGATGGATTGGTTTAGAACCACACCGGACACCACTTTAGGCATAAAGGAAGGGTTAGTCCTGAGGGAAACCCTGTCAGCATGGAAAATGAAGGGTTCCACAGCCATTAGTGCCTGCGACCAGTTCTTGAAGTTACGACTACAAGCAAGGCTGTTTTCAAAGAGGAATTTTAACACTGAAGCAGCAGGTTCAAAAGGGAGAAGCATTAGCTTTTCCAGTACAACGTTAAGGTCCCAGGAAGGTGGGGGAGCTCACTGCCGTGTCCTTTCCTCAAAACGGATTCCAAGAATATCATCTTTTCCACTTTTCAGCATAGTATTTCCTAGTACTAGGCCTTCTGGCCTCAAGAATGACATCCAGCACCCATTTGCTGAGAGTTGCTGGTGGTGTATTCAGGGTATAAGCCAGGCTGCAAGGTTTAGGGTTTTGCAACTGTGGATGCAAAATATGTCCCTCCTGCTGAGACAGGGAGTTTGGAGTAGGTGGCACTAAGACTGTAGGAGTGGGTACCAGTGCTGGTGTGGCCAAGTCTGGGGCAATAGTTGCCCTTGGCTTGTCCCATTTGATCTTTAGCACTTTTGAGAAGGGCAGAGGGGGAAGGCATACATTGAGGTTTTCCCCATGTGAAGGACAGAGCTTCCCGATCCTGCTGTGAGGCTTCCTGGTGCAGAACTTGCTCAACTGGTGGTTCTCGGGGGAGGCAAATATGTACACCTCCTGTGTCCCCACCTCTAGATTAGAAGTTTGAAGGAGTTTGGCTCCAATTTCCCCTCGTGTGGGTCCAGCAGATGTCTGCCTGGCAGAACTGAGCTTGTAGGTGCACTTGGTTGTGGTTGCTCAAGGCAGTGTTCCACAAGGCCATGGCTAACCTGCAGAGTGGGTAGGAATGGATTCCCCCCTGCTTATGTACCACATTACTGGTGTCATCTTCATCAGCAGCTGTCCTGGAAGGATTAGGTATTTGAAGGCTGCCAGAGCATTCTGTACAGCTAGCATCTCTTTTTGATTGATATGCTGCAGAATTTGTCCTGGGCTCCACTGGAATGCATTTGCCTGCCATGTGAGCCCCTCATACATAGTCTGATGCATCTGTTGTCAGGGTTTCAGCGGTGAGGGTTGAGTGAAGGGCAGTCCCTGGTGGTAGCATGCTTCTGCCCACCATAGGAACTCTGCCCTTAGACGAGGTACAATATGAATCACTGTATCCAGGTCCTGAAAATGTTGGACACCACAGACTTAAGTACCACTGAGGTTTCCTCATATGCAGTCTTGCATATGGAATTAGAAGAATGCATGAGGCCATGAACCCTAGGGCTTGCAGTATTTTCCTTGCAGATAGCTGGGTTTTGGTGGCCATTTGTTCAAAGTAGTTTGTCAAATAGACCTGCTTTTCTGGAGTGAGGAATGCCATCTGGGAAGTTGTGTCCAAGTTTGCTCCCAGGAATACAATTTGACTGGACACCAGTTGTGACTTTTGTTGGTGTACCCAAAGAAGTTAGGAGTCTTTATAAGTGTCAGGTGTTGAAGTAGCAATTCTGACTGCCCGAAATCAAGCAATCGTCCAGGTATGGGGAAAATTTGAATATTTTCTGCCTGCAGTATGCCATGGCTGGAGCCAGGCACTGTGAATATTCTGCACGCAGTAGACAAGTCAAAGGGAAGTGCAGAGAACCGATGGTGCATAGAACCTGCCCCGAAACGTTGATATTTCCTGCAAGACTCCCTAATGGGGATGTGCAGATAAAAAAAACAAAAACAAAACACAAGTGCAGGGTGACTAGCCAAGCATCCTTTGCTAGCATAGGGAGAAGCTGTTGCAAGGTAAGCATTTTGAATTTTGGGACCACCTGAAAGGTGGAGAATGGATAGATCTGGGATAGGCTGCCAAGAGCCCTCTTTTCTGGGCACCAGGAACAGTCTGGAGTAGAAACCCTGTCCCCTTTGTTCTACTGGACCAGGTTGAATAGCCCTGAAAAAAAAAATAAATAAAACTCCCACTGAACTTGCTACCCTATTCAATTCCTACTTAACTGTAGGAAAGGTGGTGGTTAGGTTAGCTATGGTGTCCGTGAACAGCACCACCAAGACAGTGGATGACCAAATCATCCCAGAAAACAAGTCTACCCTTAACCTAAAAGTTCTCCTCCATACCCACCAGCACAATACATTTTTTTTTTTTTTTTTTTTTTTTTACTTAAGCTAAATCCCTGTACTCTGGTGGCCCCTGACACTCTACCCCCACACTTCCTGCAGCTAGCGGCAAACTATAGCTTATCCCATCAGCATACTCAACAGATGAATTAAAAAATCCCTTGTCCCAGACATCTGGAAAAAAGCATTCATTCTTCCCTTGCACAGAGGTGGCACCAACAGACACCACAAACTTGACCCATAGCAATTCTCACCCCTCTAAAATACTGGAAAAATGCATCCATGCCCAACTCCTCAACCACTTGCATGAAAATCAAATTTCACCCCCCACTCAGCATGGTTTCAGACAAGGACACAGCACCACTACTGCCCTCCTATCCTTCCTTGATTCAGTTAACAGGGCACGGGAGTCTGGTAAAATAATTGCTTCACTTTTCCTTGACCTCTCCAAAGCTTATGATACCATTTCCCACACTATCCTACTCTCTGAACTATCCACCCTCCACATTTCTCCCCCTAACCTACAATGGTACAACAGCGCTCTCTCCAATAGGCAGCAATCCACCAAATGGCAGTCTTACTCTCCCTTCCTCAGTACATCCACAGGGATACCCCCAAGGCTCCATTATTGGTCCTCTTATTTAGCATCTTTAACAACTTTTACACCACTCTCCCACAATGCTAAGTAATCCAGTATGCCAACTGCTCTACAATGTGCACTGCAAATTCCAGCTCTGAACTCCAGCAAATTACCCAGAATGCCCTCACATCTACTGAATCTTGGATGCTTAATCTTGCCCCAAATCCAAAAAACTAAACTAGTAATTTTTATAGTCCTAGGAAAACCACTCCCATTTGATAAACTCACCATACAAGCCCAAGACAATACCACTATAGAAGTTCTCACACTAAATTACTAGGCATTATAGATTAAAACCTCAACTTTGACCTACACAAACACACCACAAGCTTGGTATGCTCTACAGACACCACTTTTAGCCTACTAGACAAACCCGTGCAACTACCTTATTACCCTCTCTCCTTTATGGTGTGCCCCTCTCCTCACTAATATCCGAAATTCTACAAAATCCAAACTTGCTAGGTGTTGCAACAGAAAAGCAAAATTTGCCACCAAGGCCACATTCTCATCCCACCACTGTAAGTCACTGAAACAATTAGGGTGGCTGGAACTCCATCTCTCATTCACCCAACTACTGTGCACAAAATAATCTACAGACCCACAGACTGTCCTGCTCTCTCAACTCTTGCCAAATACCATTCCAGCAGGCATCTAAGATCTGAAAATCTACTTGATAAGCCCACCTTACCTTCTGGTTAACTCTTCTATGCCTTCACCGTTGCCGAACTATGGAACTCACTTCCACCTTCTATAAGAAAACACAGGCAGCACTGCCACCTTCAAACAAATGCTGAAAAATCTCAACTCTTCCTGGCTATGTTCCTGCTCTACAACCTAACCTCTTCACTCTCCTTATACGATTACTAAACTCCTATGTCTTTTGCTACTAGTGACTGATTTTCTCCACATCTATTTTTATCTTCACTTGCTGATTCTGGTACAATACTGATCAGTTTATACCAATCTGATAAAATTGAAATCTGCTTTAATGTATATTTTCTGTATATATTGCTGTAATCAAACTAGATTCCTGCTTTTATGTATATATTCTGTATATGTTACTATAACTTTAGTATCTGTAACACTGTTTCTGCTTCTGTACTAATTGTTAGTATTTTTCTGCATCTCTGAGCTTTCCTCCCCAGGCCTCCACTGAAAATGGGCTCTTTTAGGCCCAGTGGACTTATCCCGGTAAACAAATGCAATAAATAAAATAGAGAAGGGAAAGTACTTGCTTTTGAGAGAGTCTGCCCACTGGTTTGGAAGAAGGTCCGGAAACCTGCTTGGGGTTGGTAGTGAAATGGAAGTAAAATCTGTATTCCTGGGATATAGAACCCATCAGTCCTGAGTAATGGAAATCCAGTTTTTGTTTTTTTTAATAAAGGGCAAGTTTTCCTCCTGGGGGTGCAAGTAATTGGGCATGGCTGGAAGGATAATTGAAGTGTCGTTGTGAACTTTTTCCATAAGGGGGGTAGCTTACCACTCCCTGCTTTTGAGGTGGGAGCACTCAGTTTGTATATCTGCATACCCTGAGACTGTAGTCTTGGTGGTCTGTTTCCCCTGGGTTTGGACTGAGGCCTGGAAGGGGCTGGAAAGGACCAGTTTTTAGAAAGCCAATGCCTACTGAACCTAGGTGGCTGTACCTGTAAGAATTGACAGTTTACATAGATTTAGCTTTTCCCTCTTTTTAAGGACATCTGCTTTGGTCCCAAACAAACTGTCCTAATTTAAAGGAGCGTCTAGTAATTGTGCTTTGACATGATCTGGCAAGATTTGTTCCTTCAGCCAAGCATGCCTTCTCTGTACAGACCCAGTGACTACAGCTCTGCAAAATGCTTCTAGAGCATCAAAACCACACTGCAAAATAGGTTTACTAAACTTGGTTTGCAGAATACATTAACTCTTGTAAATCTATTTTCTGAACAATCTGGAAGTAAAACCATTTTTTGTTTAGTTCCACAATATGCTGCTGGTACTTAACACCAGAAGCTGGCAATTCAATGCTCTGACTGCCAGAATTGCAGGTATATACCTTCTTACCCCATCAGTCTAAAGCTCTGGAATCCCTGTCTGAAGCGGTAGGGGTTTTTGGCTGTAGTATCCTTAATGCCTTTAGGTCCTTGGGAAATGGTCTCTGGATCCACAGTAGGATTCAGAGAAATTTGTGAGAATCTGGTACTCTGTAGTACCAGTCAGGTTTTCTAGGGGCTGGTGGTCAAAGTGTCTAGAGTAACTGGATTCCATGAAGACATCTACAATATCTAGGACAGGGGTACAGCTACAGGCCTGTGTTGAGGCAACTAAAGATTCTGAGTACCTTTTTGGACCAAGGATAGTCCTGGCACTCCCAGCAGAAATGCTCTTAAAAGTATGCAAGGTTTCACCAAAAGAAAAATCCTCTGGAGGGGAGGCAGAGGAATGGAGTCCTCTGCATCCGAATCCTCAGTTTGATAAGGGTATGGCCTGGGTTACAGTTATCTGACTCCTTCTAAGGAAACTCCAATTCTTGTGTCTTTTCGCAGGGGAAGGCTGGCTTCCCCTGAGTAATAAGGTCTTCAGCCATTTTAAGCATTTTTGTGGAATGGAAGCTTGAGCATGGGCTTTGGTCTATTTTCTAATCATAGTGCGAACTCTGGGCGTGAGAAACTCAGTTTTAGCTAAAAATGAAGTAGATTTAATATGAACATCGGTAGGTCAGAATACACTGAAGCCGGTGCCTGCACAGTGGCTCCAGACCCATCCAAGGTAGAGACATCTGCAGGTTCCACAGTTGAAGCATCTACAGTTGAAGCATCTTACGGCATACTGGACTCTAGAGTCTCAGCAGAGGCCTGTGAATCTGTAGAAGCAGGCATCAGGGGCTGCAAAGGTGCCTCACAGTACTAGTGGATTGGTGACTAGCTTAATGGAAGCGTCATCGGCAGTTTTGGACCTATGCTGTCTTTTCGGAAGATTGGTAGTCAGATGGCTTATCGAAGCCATTTTGGAATACGGAGAACAGCGAGAGAGTTTAGCGACAAAGAGCCTGACGAATAGATCAGGCGTTCAACAAGGCACAAAACCGAACAGGGATGTCGTGGTCTGGGCCTAAACAGGTGACGCAGAAAGAAAGAAAATCTCAGGCATTTGCTTTCCACAGGCAAGGCTATTGGTAACAGACATCAGAGCAAGAAAAAAAGGATCCCCAACGGGGTACTTCAGAAGACTTCATGTTTGAAACTCAAAAAATGAAAAATTTCAGGTAGCGGCCGACCAGCACTTCGGAACTGCTTCTGCTTTGGGCTCCTTCACAGCAAGAAGGACTGGTGTAATGTCAGCTGCATGTTTTATACTCCTGTCAAGGAAGAGGCGACAGAAATCACAAGACTCTGGTATTCGAGCCGACTGAGGGCAACCTGCAAGAACATCTACCATCCCAGTCTGACAAGCTTATCTGAAAGGGCATGTAATACATTATCATGGAACTTGTAAGCAAAGATATTGAGTGGGGTCCTGAAGGTTGCTAAACACTGGACCCCACCCAGTGTGTGCTTGTGAAGGGCCAAGTCTCCAGAGTGGTAGACTACGGTAAGGTGGTCCTATCTGGACCTTGCCAATGCCTTAAACACCATCCCCCACTCTGGAATCTGATAAACTTACTAAGCTGGGCATAAATCCCCAAGTCACTAGATGGGTTGCAAATGACTTGCTGACAGAACCCACTGTAAAAGTAGACTCCAAATCCAGCTCCAGACAAGTTGGAGTACCTCAGGGTTCAGTCCTGGAACTGCTCGTTTGGCATCTACTTCTCTGAAGTAGAGGTCAACACTAAGGGACTCTGGCTAACAAAGTTCGCAGGTGAATTATTTATCCCCAAGTGATCTGGATATTCTACAAAATGACCTTACAGAAAGATGCTTGGTGCCAGAGCCATGGGCTCAAGTTTAATGCCAAGAAATGTATAGTTATCCCCTTTGGGAAATACCATCTACCCACAAATTACCACATAGGTGGCAGTACACTGAACAAGTGTTAGGAGAGACTTTGGGACACAGGTGGACAGTTCTCACCTTCGATAGCCACAGTCAGGAAATCCTGTGGCACATCACCAAGAGCTTTTCATCCAGAAAAAAGGAGGTCATTGTCCCACTGTACTCATCCCTCAAACCACTGTAGAGGGAAACACCCCATTTGTTATGTACCTAAAGACATCTGCAACAGCTGGGAAGGCCACAGAAATACCTCAAAGTATCACAGGCCTAAAGCAGATGCCCTATGCCGACAGTCTAAAAACCTCCAGCTATACTCAGTGGCATACAGTCTACTCATGAGATGATCTCGGCTTAACATACAAGGCCACATCAAACCCTCAGCTGTTGGACATGCTCCACTTAAAGAAATCACAATTCCTCAATAGCCACATGTTCCAGGGATCCAAGTCTAGTCATCACAATGAACAAAACATGCTGAAGGGATATGTTCCAGACTCAGACTCCCCACACTCTGGGATAGACTGCCCATACATGTTAGAGCACCTCCTTGGCCCTCTTCAAAAAGGAACCTTCACGATTGGATGCGAGATAGGAAATTTACCCCAGGGATCACGTCAGTTACCCTGCTAGACAGGGGGTCCAGGAAGTAAAACATTGTGGGAAGAAATATGTTATGGCTAGGCTTTTATAGGCCCTAGGGCCAACAGGTTCATGAACCAAAACGGATAGTGGCTCTAGACAGTATCTGCACAATCATGCAAGTTCTCCTCAGGTATTTAAACATGCTTTGAAGTATAAACCAAGAACCAAACAGGAACCATCCTCTAAAGGAAATGAGATGGAGTATTCCCTTAAAATGTCTGCATAAAACAGAAGCTTCTGCATTTGCACCCAAAGAATTATACAAGCCAATGTGAAGTACAGTTGTGTACACTTACCATAAGTGTAGACGTTCGTATAGTCACTGTCAGTCATCACCTGCAGGTTATCCCTGCTGTTGTGGCCCTAGGCCAGCCCGAAGTCTTTTTTGCATTGGCTGCCAATTGCCTGTAGTCTGACATCAGGTAGCAAGCAAGGCAGCCAATGTCATTGCATCAGTTTCTTTCCCTAACCCATTAGAAGCACAAGGAAACAAGGGAAGTGGTCCTGGTGGCTAAAATCCACCGTGGAAAAGTCATGTCCCCCTACGGGGAAAAGCCATGAGGGATGGAGGGAGGAAAACCAGGACTGCTATATAGTGAATACACTTGTGTACACAACTGTACTATGTGCTTAAGTTTCACTGTTGCAGTCACCCCCTTTTGGAGGATTACCAAATCTGAGAAGGGTGGAAGGATAGAAAAGAGTCCTAGGCTTGGGTCAGCAGGCCCTGCAGAGGAAAACCCTGCCCTAGACCAAGAGGTAGGTGGTGATTCTTTGTAAAAAAAAAAAAAAAAAAAAAAAAAGTATGGACAGAGGTCCAGGTGACAGTTCCAAGATGTCCCTGGTGGGTACTCAGAGGAAGGCTGAGGAAGTGGAGGCTGCCCTAGTGGAATGGGTATGGACTTGGGGGTTCTCCATGTAGTCTAGCAGAAATGTTTTGATATCCATTTGGAAATGGGCTTCCACTCTGCTCCAGGGGCAAAGTGGACCAATAATTGGTCTGTTCTGAATGGTTTAGTACAGTCCAGATAGTATCAGTTTAGTTCCGTGCAGGTCTAGCTTCCCCCTTGTTTTGGGGGTTGGGAAAGGTGGGTAGGTGTATGGCCTGGTTGAGAGTCAGATACCACCTTGGGCATAAAGGAGGGGTTAGTCCTCAGGGAGACCCTGTCTGCATGGAAAATGAAGGGCTCAGCCACGAGAGCCTGAAGTGAGCTAGTAGGAAGGCAGTCTTCCAGGAGAGGCATTTCAATTCTGTAGAAGCAGCATGCTTGAAAGGAGGCAAGGTTAGTTTTTCTAGAATATAATTCTGGTCCCAGGGTGGGTTGGAAGGCCTTCTTGGAGGTCTGATATTGGAAGCCCCTCTGAGGAATTGCTCAAATCAAAGGATGAGAGAAGAGGGATGGGTCTGAATCATAATGGGCAGAAACGGCTGAGGCGTGGATTTTGAGAGAGAAAGAGGCCACTATTGAACAACTTTGCTAAATAATCCAAGGTAAGAGGGATGGAAGGTACTGGCCCTTTTGGACTTTTTCCAGGAGCAGAATGTTTCCCATTTCCCTGCGTATGATTCCTGGTACTGGGCCTTCTGGCCTCGTATGTCCAAGAACAGTTTGCTTAACAGGGGTAAGCCATGCTGAAAGACAGATTCCGTAAGTCTTGGCACAGTATCTTCCCCCTCACCTGGGTCAAGAGGTTTGAGATAAAGGGAAGCTGCTCGGGGGGGGGGGGGGCTAAGGTCAGGCTACCCAGTAAGTGGTACCAATGCTGTCTGGGCCAATCTGGAGCAATTAGGATGGCCTTGGGTCTCCTCCCTTATTTTGATCAGTACCATGGGAATAAGGGGCAGAGGAGGGAGAATGTGTACACAAAAGGAGTTCCAGGAGGAAGGTAAAGGCATCCACCTTCCACACTAGAAGGTGGAACTCCATGGTACAGAACTTTTGCAGCTGGTGGTGGAGGTGCAAGGCAAAGAGATCCACTTCCAGAGTTCCCCCACTCGAGTGATTTGCAGAAAATTGTCCCTGTGGAGCTGCCATTTGTGGGGGCCCAGTAAGTTTCTGCTTAGATGGTCTGCCGGGGTGTTTACCCCTGTTAAAAGTACTGGGCAATTAGTGTAGACCCATGGAAGTGGCTGTAAGCCAGAGGCTCATGGCTAACCTGCACAGGGGCCAAGATCTGGTCCTGCCCACCCCCCCCGTGGTCTTTTTTTTTTATACAAGAATCACCTCTGGCCTGAGACTGGGTTTGAAAGATGTCACAGCCTTTTGTACTGCCATCATTTCTTTCAGATTGATGTGCAAGTGTAGTTGCTGGGCATCCCAGAGACCATGGGTGCACCTGCCTGCTAGGCGAGTGCCCCAAGCAACGTCTGAGACATAGGTGGTGATGGTCTTGCTGGAAGAGTAAAGGATGAAGAAAGACCCTTGTTCATGGCACAGGCCTCTGCCCACCAGAGAAACTCTGCCCTTATATACTTGGGATCAGAGGGCGAGAGGTCTCTAGGGACAGAGTGCTGGCACCAAAGGTTCTTTAAATACCACTGAAGTTCGCATGGGAAGCCTGGCTAGAGGAATAAGGATGCAAGATGCCATGTATCCCAGGGTTTGCAGGAACTTCCTTGCAGTGAGGTGACTTCTGGAAGCCAGCTGGGTAAAGTAAATTAAATTAGAGATGCAGGAAGCTCTGCTTTTGAGGATAGGAAGGACATTCGGGATGCTATATCTAGCACAGCTCCCAAGAAAATGATCTTCCTGGTGGGGTTTTGCTTCAATTTCTTCTCGTTGATGGCGAGCCCTAGGGAAATTAGGAGTGATTTGACAAGAGGTGGTCCTGGAACAGCTTTTCTTTGCACTCTGCCTAAATGAGGCAGTCGTCCAGGTAAGGGTTAATCTGTATACTTCTGTAACACTATGGCCAGGGCCAAGCATTTGAATACTCTGGGAGCAGTAAAGCTCAAGGGCAGCGCAGAGAACTGAAAGTTTTGTGAACCTGCTCTGAAGTGCAGGAATTTCCTGCACGATTCCATGATAGAAATGGAGGTAAGCATCTTTCAGGTCTAGCGTCACTTGTTAGCATTTTGAATCTGGGGACCACCAGTGAAGTATTCAGAATGGATGGATCCAGAAGGGGTGCCAAGTGCCCTGGGAACAAGGAAGTCTGGAATAAAAGCATTTGCCAGGTTGATTTGAGGGTCTACTGCCCCTGGGATACGAGTTTGGGCCCATTTCAATGCCTCTGCCCACTGATTTGGAGGAAAGTCTGGCTACCCTCGAGATTGGGAGTTTTGCTGAAAGAATACAAATTAAGACCCATTGGTGCTTTGTTACAGAAAGCCAAAGAGGGAGAGCCTTCCTCTTGTTTGAGGATTTTTTTTTGGGGGGGGGGGGGCATTGTGTTTGACTTGGGTTAGAACTCCCTGCCTCAGAGAGGGAAGTGGTCCATTGGACTTCATACAGGCTCTTATCCTAGGGCCTGATGAGATCTATCCCTGTGGGGCTGACCTTGGCCCCATCTGCTAGGTACATGGAAGGCCCAGTGCTTAGAGGGAAAATTCCTGCTGAATCTGAGAGGTTGAACTTTAAAAACAATCTTTTCCCGTTTGCATAAAGTTTTGCAAAGTCTTCCATCTTTTTAAAGCAACTGTTTTTCCCCCCCAAACAAGCACTCCTTATCTAGGGGTGCATCAATAAGTTTAGACTTGACATGATCAAGGAGAGGTTGTTCCTTCAGCCATGCACGTCTCCCAATAACAGATCCTTCAGCCATGCACGTCTCCTAACAGATCCTGTCACTGGTGCCCTGCTAGAGGCTTCCAAGGAGTCATATTCACATTGTAATGAGTGTATGGCCACCTGACAGAGGACAGTAAACCTGCTAACTCTTAAATGGGCGGTCAGGAAAGGTAGCAATCTTCCGTTTTAATAGTTCCAAAAGTGTTGATATTTTAACATAGGGAACTGACAGTGCACTGATGGCCAAGGTTGCAGAGGTGTATACATCCCAGAGCTCTGGAGTTTGTCAGAAGGAAGAGGATTCTTGGCAGAACTAGTCTTAGCTCCTTCAGGTCCCCGTGTAATGACCTCTGGGTCTGCAGCAAGATTTCTGTAGAGGTGTTTGAGAAAGTTACTCTGTAGTACCAGTCTGGTTTACTGGGAGCAGGAGGGAGAGCATCAGGGGCCAAGCTGGAATCATGGAAAGCATACTTCTAAAAGTGGGGGTGGCAAAGGGCCTGTGCTGGGGCAGGTCCAGAAACTAAGCCTTTTCTTAGACTGTGGGAAGTCCTAAGATTCCCAATGGAAATGTTAGAGGGAGTGAAGAGTTTCCCCAAAGGAAAGGTCCTCTGGAGGGAAAGTAGAAGGGATGGATTAATCTTGACTATCCTCAAGCAGTTAAGGGATGCCGTTGCTCTTCAAAAACGGAAGACTTGATTCTTCAGAATCCTGTTCTGTCAATTTCGGGAGAAGGGTGCCTTTTCCTTTTAGAAGTTGTGGCCTGACTACCCTGGATAAGGGAGACTAGATCCTCTGCCATTTTAAGCATCTGTGCTTGGGGTGGTGGAACAGTAGCAAGATGGTGGCTAGAAGCAGATTTCATAGGAGTGGCCTGGCTTCTAGACCAGAGTGAAATGGTAGTCTGTAGTGCAAAAGGCCCCCCCTGAAAATTGTGCCAGTGTTGTGGCTCCAGACCCAACCAAGGCAGATTTCCGTAGCACACTGGACTTAGAAAGGGTCTCTGTAAAGGGCTGCGTAAATATAGAATCTGGCATCAGGGGCTGTAAAAACACCTCACTGAATTCCAGAGAAACCTGCTTAGCAGTAGTGTCGTCAGAAGGCTTAACCTTGTGTGGTTTATGTTTTTTTTCAGAATGTCCACCGCTTCAGCTAATAGTTCTCACATTAAAGAGGGCATAGAACCAGCAACAGGGGGCATAGTGGTCTGGGCCTAAACCAGCGACAGTAAGAATGGAAGTCTGTGTGGGATCTGCCTTCCAGAGGCGAGACAACCGACTAGTATTCGGGCTGGCTGAGGGCTACCACAGTAGGGATAACCCACAGGTGATAACTACAACAGTGAAATATCAAATTCTCTTGCCAAGTCTGTCCAACTCCAACACCTTGCCTTTATCCACTGCAGGAGGGATGGTATTGACAGTGTTGTGAGCTCAGATTCGAGGGAAAAGAGTTAAGAGGTACTTAATAGCCTCCCATGAATATCAAGATGGCTACAGGCAAAACTAAAACATATCCTCAAAAGGCTAGCAAATGGAGAGGTGGGTGTAGGAGATCCTATGGTTACAAACAGATACATCGCCAACGAGGTCTTTCCCCAGTTACAAAGAAAAACAATCCCAGTGTCTTCTTGACCTAAAGAAGATTCTCCCATACCCACAACACTGAACAGCAAAGACATGGCGGACCCCCCACTTCAAGGTAGCTGAAAGGACTACACCAG
The DNA here is from genome assembly GCF_019279795.1 of Protopterus annectens. Taxonomy (NCBI): domain Eukaryota; kingdom Metazoa; phylum Chordata; order Ceratodontiformes; family Protopteridae; genus Protopterus; species Protopterus annectens. Next base: position 476,508,293 of record NC_056728.1, read on the forward strand.
AAGAATATGGAGAAACACCAAGAGGTCCAAGAAACAATGGATGGCCACTACAGGCTCACTAAAAATGGCCAAGGCATTCTCTGAGCCTGGTGGTAACAAGGGCTCTGGTTCTGCTGGCTCAGTCACCAAAAAAGGAAAAACTTAAGTATCCATGCTGAAGCCGAGGAAGACAACCGAAACTGGTAAGCAGTGCTAGAAGTCTGTTAGAAAGTTGTCAAAAGTAGCAAAAGGCACAGAGTGTGTAAAGGCCCAAGCAAAATCGTGTCAAAGCACATCATTAATCCCCACATTTATGCAAGCAAACACAAGCTTTCAGTCTAAAAGTGCTTAAAACTGCACTAGTACCCATTTGCCACAAAAATGGGCACCAAACCCAAAAGTCCTTACTAAAAACAGCAGACCCTGACAAGCTTCCAATATTGAGAAAACAAATGCCAGGTTTTAAGAGTTCTTTACCCATTAAAATATTTGGTTAAAAAAAGCCACAAATTGGGTTGGTTTCCTTGTGGACTTGTCTGGTTGGGCCTTTTCAGTTGTTTTGACATCCCAAATATAGTGTATTGTATTCCATAACAGACCTAATCAATACAGAATATAAGGGGCAATTACTTTAGATTTGGATAACATCCCCTCTGCAATCAGGTGCCCTAAAGTAGGGCTTCCTGACACTATAGCAATGTGATGATTAAAGGAGAGGAATCAACAATATTTCCAAGCTAAATTCTCACTGAGAAGGAGGTACTGCCCATGCCATCTACCAAATGTGGCACTGCATTTGTATAATCAATCTAAGCGGATTTATGCACCAGGTACTCAGACAAACTTGTGTTCCAGAGCCCCCCCCTCCAAATAATGCCCAGTTTACAGTCATCCTCAAAATATGAAGAACCATAAAATCATGGTTCAGGAGCTGGAGATCCAAACAGTAGATGGCAGAGGCCCCAGTGCAGTCCTATGAACCACAACTGGTCACCATTCATACAAATCCTCACTACATGGGTTCCATCTTTTAGCAAATGCTAAATTTACTACACGGAGATCCAGCTGAAGCATGTTCGGCTTCTTTTCTATGCTCAAATGAGAAAGAATCAAATGCTCTGCCCAGGTTAAACGCATCTCGTGTGTACAGTATGACCAAGGTTAACAGCCTACATTATCCTTTTCAAAAAGTGCTGTGCACACGACCTCTGGGACAAAGCCAAGGGCTAGGCTGAAGGACCGAGTCTGCCAATGTCTGCTTCACTTAAGCAGCCATATTGAGTCTCTGCAGTGGTGGTGCTGCAGTAGCGTCGTCACCTCACAGTAAGACGCTGTCCTGTTAGATTCTTAGCTAGAGAGTCTTCTGTGCGGAGTCATGCGTGAATGGGTGTACCTTCGTTGAAGGTTGTGCATCAGGGCTGGCAACTTGGCATGTAAAACATCTGCCAATTAGCGGACCAGAGTTCTGCTGTGGCGACCCCTAACTGGGAAAAGCCGAAAGACATTGTGCATCTCTGAAAGCACCTTCAGTACACGTTCTTGAGTGACTATTGGGGGAGGGGGTCTTAAGGGGTATGTGTGCCTTGAATAATTCTCAAGAGTGAAGTTTTGACTAACAAGTTGATGTCCACTAGATCATAGGCAATAGCCATTTTAATAACTTGAGCAACTCTGGGTGCCATTTAATATTTCCTGATTTAGGCAAGTGAATTTGTTATGATCCTTGGAGGCTAGTATCAGACAATAAAAATTAATGGACTGCCCTGGATTTAATTACCAAATCCTTCCCATTAACCTTTATTTGGAAGCTCATTTGATCTACTGTATACTTCAATCCCTCCCACTTTTGTTGTACAGTTTGTGGCCTAACAGTTCTCTAGACAAGCACAGAACATCTGACTTGAGATAAAAACAAAAAAGCAAACACACCAAGTACCATTCTAAGAACCAGGTCTTGGATATTTTGATCTCTACTGGTTCTTTGTGCAACAGGCAAGCTCTGATCCAGGGAGTTTAAGACAGAAAAGCACATCCTACACTCAAATCTACTGTCCCAGTTTATGAAGTGAGGTAGTAAAGTCTCCCAGAATAAAGGAGACCAAAGGTGAAGTTAAAGTAGGGACGGGGCCCTGCAACAGACCAGTTGTAGTCATCCTAACTAGGACCAATCTGTTGCACTGGTTTCATTGGGTACAATACAGTTGTAACTTTCCTGTGGGTAAAAAAGGCACATGAGAAACCAATTAAGGGACAAAATCCCAGTGGCTCTAATATGTATAGCACTCCCTGTACTGATAGCAGCCAGTAAAGCCTGACAGCAAAGCGTACTTGGCTTCTTAGAGCCATGTCAACTCGACTGTTGAAGACAAAACATTAAATTATAGAGGATACACTAACCCAACAAATAACTTGCATGAAAGGCCTATGCATATGAAAAGTGCCAATTACAAGATAAAGACTGCAAGGGCTGGTGGGTCTTCTGGAATGGGCAATGAAATTTTTTTTTTTTTTTTTTTTTTTTTTTTACACTTTGTTCAATTCAAAGTAATGCACCAAGTATCTGTTCTAAAGCAGATTTTAAAGTGTATAGTTAGAACCAACAGTGAAAGTACTATACTGGTGACTGAAAGGGTGTGTGTAAATGGGCTTTAAGTGACCCTAGTAGTACTGCTAAACAGGTGTGCTACCTGAAAAATTACTAGCTAATGAAGTACCATTTACAACTGAGCAGGCCTATACTTAACTGTAAATGTCTGCCAAAGCAAAGAACCAATTTTTGATGTGGGAAAGATATCACACATTCTCTTGGCATGGCATACCCAACAAAAAAAAATTCAATATCCATCAATACAAACCCACCTCCTTAGACAACACAAGGAAAAAGAAACCAAGGGTAATGCTGCTCAACACCAGAAGTCTAAACCTCAAGATGCATGCACTCGAGGCTCTCAGTATGGAGAATATAGATATCTGTGCAGTAACAGAAACCTGGTTCAAGGCTCCCGAGAGCACCCCAGCACTACCAAGCTATACCTCATACCATGCTTTTCAGCCCCAAAACTCAGACCAAACCACAAGAGGGGGAGTTATCCATATTCAAAGATACCCATACCTCCAGGCTAGTGGCACTGCACGAAGCATCTGAGACCATCCATGTGCAACAGTGGGCAAAACTGCCTTCCAGTTTGTAGCCTGCTACAGACCACCCTCCCAAACTCAGGAACCCCACTCAGCTTTCCTGAAGACACGGGAGAATATGAAGGTCTCTCCAAACACCATTATATTGGGTGACTACCCAAACAGACTGGGAGCACTACTCAAGTCCCAACACCCTAGCCCAACGGTTCCTAGAATTTATAAACTCAAATGCTATGGAACAACTGGTCACCACTCCAAGAGGGGAAAACTTATTGGACCTGATCACCACCATGGGGACTATGTTCCATACCAGAGGTATACCCCTCATTGGTAAGATCTGACCATAAATTAAATCACTATGGACATCCATATCCCGTCACCACCCCCAGCAAAGGAAACCACGGTCAAAAACTTCCCAAAAGCAAACTTTCCACTTCTCAAAACAGAGGTGGAATCCTTCAAAGCCTCAGGGCCAGTGGAAAATATGTCCCAAACTGCAGAATTACAAATGCATTCTATTGATACCTACAGGAATGCATAGATCGTGCTATCCCAAATAAAACCTAGACACACTCCTCCAAAGGCAGGAGACCTGTCTGGTGGACCCCAGCCATAAATAAGCTGTACAACAGAAGGAGGAAGCTACTACACGAGAGCAAAATCCCTGAAAGGGACTAGCAAGAAACTACGATCCCTCAAAATCATCTAAGGTTAGCTTTGAAAGAAAAACTGCACAAGACGCCAAAGATAATAAGGCTTTCTTTAGTTATATGTCAGAAAGCTGGGTGGAAACTCCCAGATATGCTCAGAGTTAGTGCAAAATGACAAAATACACTGAACACACAGACACTGCCAACATCCTGGCAGACAGGTTCAGCCCCCCCCCCCCAAATGAGCAAATTACTATCCCAACAGAGTGTAGCCTCCCAGACATCACAGATGCACAGGTGAGAGCTGCCCTCTCCAAAGCAATACACACAGCATCAATGGGACCAGATGATGTCCCGGGCTGCGTTTTACATGAGCTCCAAGAAGAACTTAACCCGCACTTAAAAATCACTGTTCAGTCTCAGCCTTACAACAGGATATGTACCCAAAAAATGGCGTACTGCAACAGTGGTCCCACTCAATAAAGGTGGTGCCACAATGGACCCCAGAAACTAAATTGCCCTATAAGCCTAACTAGCTGGTCTGCAAAGCTATGGAGCGTATCATGGAACTCAAAGACATTGGGAACCTCCAAACACTGGATCCTACCCAATTCGGCTTTAAGGGCAGATCTTGCCTCTTGAACCTGGTAAATTTCTTTGAAACAGTCACCAAGGCCATAGACAAAGGGAAGGTAGTCCACACAGCCTACCTTGACCTTGCAAAAGCCTTCGACACAATACTCCACTCTGGCATCATAAATAAGCTCACCAGCTTAAATATCAATCCCTATGTCACAAGATGGGTTGCAAACTGGCTTGGGGATAGAACCCACATGGTCATAATTGCAGATGCTGTGTCAGACTAAACCAGTTACAAGTGGCATCCCACAAGGCTCAGTCCTGGGACCTCTTGTTCGGTATATGTTTGAGGTACAGGCTAACACAGGAGCACTATGGCTGACAAAGTTTGCAGATGACTGCAAACTGGGGGCCATAATCAACTCACCGGCTGACAAGCATCCTCCAAAAAAGGTCTGACTGATAACCGGTGCCAGAGCCATGGCCTAAAGCTAAGTGCCAAAAAGTGCATAGTCATCCCCTTTGGGACATGCTATATAGCCCACCTTATCACAAAGGGGTTCACATCTAGATCAAGAGAGGTCATTAATTGACTACAATGCCCCATTTGGGATGTACCTTACCCAACACCTGCTACAACAAGAAAGACCCCAAAAGTAACTCACCAAGAGGATCAAGGGACTATCAGATGCCCTATGCAGTTAGGCTAAAGAAACTTCAGCTCTACTCAGTTGCTTACTACCTACTCAGAGGCGATCTGTGCCTGACTTATAAAGCCATGTCCAATGGACATGCTCCACCTCAAATAATAAAAATCCATGAGAACTACATGCTCCAGTGACAAACCTCAGCACAGAAATAAATAGAACATGCTGGAGGGACAGATTCATATCCAGAAGGCTTCCCTCACTCTGGAACAAAATCCCAATCCATGTCAGACAGAGCCCCTCAATGACCCTCTTAAAGAAGAATCTTGACGTTTGGAGATTGTAAATTTACCCCTGGGACCTCTTGTGTGTCACTGCTAGACAGAGGCACGGTAAACTAACCTTAAATGGGCCATCTTCCGTGACCTACTATACAGAGGCAGTGTCAACTAATCTAAGGGTGGCGAAAGCCACACACTCTGGCTAGGCTTGTAAGTGCCCTAGGGCAGATAGCCTAGTATCAACCTATGAACTTAGTGGCGCAAATGTTGTCCCATCAAAACAGTGAAACTACCATTGAAATGTGAGGAGTAAAAGCACAGCTCTTATTTCATGACTGCTGGAGGTGGAGTGTGGCACTTGACATGAGACAAGGCATTAGCTGACATAACATTACAACCCCATGTATAAAATGAGGGGGGGGGTAAAAGATACTGATACAAGGTCATACTCCTACAGCAAGAGCGAGATGTGCAAAATACCCATTTCACTAAGTGCTAATGGCTCTTTAGTGACACTAATGTATTTTTCTGAATCCAGCTTCTGCAGAATTTTATTGTACTTTTGAAATGTGTGCGACTGAGGGTGGAACACTTGATACTCTGAATATATTCTAGTAAAAACTGGGTAGGGGATAGCACCAGCAGCTTGACACTCAAGACTGAAAAAGGACAGCTGTAAAACTAAATAGTAAAACACAACTGGCTTTGGCTGAAGTAATAAAGAATTTATGACAGACATGCTACAGATCTTTAAAAAAGTTAATCATTTTACTTAGGAAAATCTAAAAACAGGCTCTCATCTCCAATGCAAGACCTGCTGCTGAAAGCAAAAAGGAAACCTGCATACATTACCTTTTGTAAACACCAATACTTGCATTAACAAAGAGGCCATTAAGTATTCCTAATGGGCAAAGTTTTTTGCCAGACTACATGCAATAGGAGAGGCATTGGACGGTTTCAGCTTATTCGAGTTGGAGAATGATTTGGAAATAAAACGGTAAAACAGAACTGGCACACAACCCTTTGGTCACAGCAGTAACAAGAAAACAAAACCACCACACGTGAAAAACTTGCAAGATAAGACCATAAAAGGGCACTACACTTTGTAGTATTACTTGCTAGAATGTAGCGTCACTTTGGCAGCTGACCAAGCATGCCTGCAGTGGTTGTGCAAGCAATATAACTTTCCACTACAACCTATTGTGGTATCTTAGTATTGTTACATAACCTTAGGCTCCATGTGCCTAAACTTATGGCCTATATACACAGGCCATGTAAATGGCAAAAACTGGTGCTTGCAGACACTTACTTCAGTGGCAAACCTCCAGCTGAAATCACCTAGAGTAATGTTGAATGGAGGAAGCTTCAGTCACCATCCATCCTTATTAGCCCTAGCCATACCCCAACGTCACCCAACCCCACATCTTACTTTAGACAGGCTCCACCACCAGAAGCCTACATGCACACATCCCCTTACCTAGCACTCATGCACACACCTTTACCACCGCCAATGCAAACACTAAATCCCAAAGATTGTTACAACTTTGCAGTTACATTGGCATATCCTGCCTACAATAAAACTTGGGTTCAAGTACTTTTCCTGTCACTTCAATCTTGACAAACTGTTAGATAATGTTTAACGCACACACTTGCAACTTATTTTAAATCAAAACAAATCCCCAACTGGAAGGCACTTCCTTATAGCCTCAATTTTATATTCCACTCGAGGAACACTGCAATAGTCTTAGTATTAAGACCAGCCAAATATTGCTAGACAAAAAAGTTCCCATTACTGACTGCAAATTCCTGGAAAGGGTAGGACCTACCTCACAAGTCAGCATTTCTGTTTTGCACCTCGAGACACTAAGCAGCAGACAAAGGCTGCTGTGCAGCTTGGCTTTCTGTAGAGTCCAGCTGCTGCAAGTTCTACCTAGAGCACCTGCCAATAGAAGCTTACAGCAAGCATAGGATTCATGCTACTTCAAGCAGATTAGTGCTACTCTTCTGCTGAAAGCAGCAGGCTCTCCATTCCTAGCTACAACCAGCTATATAGTGAGACTAGATGCATCTCCCCTACCAGGTAATACCACCTCTGGTTATTTAGCATTTGTTTACAGAGAAAGTCCCAACTTGGACAGACTATTTTCTGCAGAGGCCTGGGAAGAAATTCTTCCGATGCACGTCTTTGCAATGTGGGAAGAAACTGGAGCACCTGGAGGAAATCCGTGCAAACACAGGGAGGACATAACTCCTCACAGAAGGCACCCCAGCAGAGAATTGAACTGGAGAACATCTGAGGTAACACTTAAGTACAGTTGTGTACACTTGCCATAAATGTAGACGTCGGTGTAGTCACTGTTGCAGTCATTACATTTGGGTAACCTGCTGGCAGGATGCCCTCAGTCGGCCTGAACAGTCTTGGGGCCTGCGCCAGTTGCAGTCTCCTCTTCCATGACGTCAGGGGGTATAAAACATGCAGATGCCATTTTGTCAGTTTCTTGCCCCCCCCCAAAATGGGGAGCAAAAAAAACTCATATGCATGCATTCTAGAACACAATTTACCTCCAACTAAAAGCAAATACACCACAAAGGCTTTTGAGCATAGTGAAGGAAAGGTATAATAAAGGGGGGCTGGCGGGTGGGTAACCCGGACTGCAACAGTGAACACTCCCAACATCTACATTTATGGTAAGTGTACACAACTGTACTATGTTCTTAGTGTTCCACTGTTGCAGTCATTACATTTGGGTAGAAATACAAAGCTATGGATAAGGCCCTGCAGGACAGCAGCGGCAAAGGCCTGCCCTGGATTTAGTAAAGATAAGCAAATGGTAATGTTTTTCTGAACGTATGAACCGAGCTCCAAGTAGCAGCTTCTAGAATGTCTCTGGTAGGAACCCCTCAGAGAAAGGTTGCAAAAGTAGATGCAGCCCTGGTGGAATAGGATCCGATCCCCTTGTGGACAGTTTACCATGGCGCATGTAGCAGAAACAAATACAATGGCTTTTGAAATCTGCTTTGATATAGCCTTCCCCTCTGTCCCTGCAGCAAATGCCACCAGTAGTTGCTCAGACTTGAGAGGTTGTCCTGTTTAAGCAGAATCTTACGTTGTCTGTGTACATCCAATGAATGCAGGATCCGCTCCCCCTTGTTCTGCGGATTTGGGAAAAAAGTTGGCAGATGAATGGTCTGGGAAGAGCCACACTGGATACCATCTTGGGCATAAAAGGGATTGGTCCCAAGGGCCACCCTGTCCGGATAAAAAAAGATGAAAGGCTACACTGCCATGAGCCTGTAGTTCTGAATCTTTCTAGCGGACATGACTGCTAAAGAAAGGCAGTCTTCCAAGAAAGAAATTGTATCTTGCAGTAGCAGCTGGTTCAAAAGGAGGCAGGTGAGTTTTTCCAGCACAAAATTGAGGTCCCATGCAGTAGTCTGCTCTCCTGGGAGGTCTCAAATTTTTGGCCCCTGAGGTACTGCTTTAGCAGGGGATGAGGACAGGAGGCAGTGTTAATGAGCAGAGATGGCAGAGGCATGGATTTTTACAGAAAAAGGATGGGCCCTTGTGAAGTAACCGTTAAATATTGCAAAATCTGAGGAATATTGGGCATTGCTGTGTTTATTCCTTGCGCTTGGTTCCAGGCACAGAATCTCTTCCATTTAATCAGCATAAGATTTTCTATTACTAGGCCTTCTAGCCTCCAAAATGAAATCCATCACAGGTTTACTGAGATGAGATTGGTGAAATTAGTTGATTAGCTATGCTTCAAGACTCAGTTTGGAGCAGTGCACGCAGAATGATAGTTCTGCCGAGACAATAGATGAGGTGTCTGAGGCACGTACCACAGAGAAAGGTGTGACATTCCTTAGCAGGTACCAGTGTTGGCAAGGCCAGTCCGGAGCAATCAGAAACATTGTTTTTTTTCCTGTCCGACTTAGTAAAACCTTGGAGAGCAGAGGCAGAGGGGGAAAGGCATAGACTGATGGGGGTTTTTTTTTTTTTTTGTTTTTTTGTTTACAGCTGAAGAATACAGCATCTGAAGAATACAGAATCCACTTTCCAAGCTTTTTTGTGACAAGTCCTTGTGCAGAATTTGTCCAACTGGTAGTTTTGGGGAGAGGAAAATAGATGTCTAGGCTCCCCTATTTTCGTGTCAACATGCTGAAGATTTGTGGATCCAGTTTCCATTCATGTGGGTCCATAAGATTTCTGCTTAGGTTGTCTGCCAGAGTATTTTGCTTTCCTGGCAGGAATTGAGCTTGTAGATTACCTGGTAAGTCAAGGCTGTGTTCCACAAGGCCATGGCTAATCTGCAAAGGGGGTAGGAGTGGGTACCCCCCTGCTTGTTAATGTACCATGTAATGTGGTGTTGTCCATCTTTCAGTAGTTGTCCTGGATGAAGGAAATCCTTTAAGGCAGTCAGAGCATTTCTGTACAGCTAGCATTTTTCTGGTTGATATGTAGGTGCATTTGATTTGGGTTCAATTTGCCCTGAATGCATCTCCCTGCCAGATGGGGCCCCCAAGCATAGTCTGATGCATCTGTAGTCAGAGTTTGGGTGGCAGGGGGTAGAATGAATGAAAGTCCCTTGTTTTGGTAACAGGACTGCCCACCAAAAGGAACTCTTGTTGCAGGCAAGGAATGAGAGGAATCAGTTTCCGGGCTGTGAATGTTGACTCCATAAGCTTTAGGTACCATTGAAATTCCCACATATGCAGTCTTGCATATGGAATTAGAATGCAGGATGCCATGAACCCCAGCGCCTGCAGAAATGGTCTTGCAGATAGCTGGGTTTTTGTGGTCACCTTGAAGTATGTTATCAATTGAATTTGTCTGGCATGAGGTGAGCCATCTGGGCAGTTGTATTAGAGTTTGCACCCAGGAATGTAATTTGAGGGTACCAGGTGTGATTTTTATTTTTTATAGTTTATGGTGTACCTTAGGCATGTTAGAAGCCTTTTTTTTTTAAACTAAGGCCGGATGTTGTAGAAGCATCCTTGTCCACTGCTCGAATTAGACAATCATCCAGATAAGGATAAATTTGAATGTTATAGTCTGCAAAATGCAATTACTGGTGCCAGGCACTTTGTGAAGACCCTGAGCACAGTAGATAAGCCAAAGGGCAGTGCAGAGATCTGGCAATGCAAATACCCTGCTTTGATGCGGAGGTATCTTCTGCAAGACACCCCAATTGGGATATGCAGGCAAGCCTCAAGTCTAGACAGTTACCAACCAGGCATTCTTGCCTAGCATAGGCAGTAGCTGTTGTAGTCTCAGCATCTTGACTTTTGGAATGTCCAGGAAAGTATTTAGAATGGATAAGTCCAGAACTGGACACCATGATTTGTCGTTCCTGGGTACCAGGAAGTCTTGAGTGTCCCTTTTCCTTTTCTGGTACTGGTTGAATAGCCCCCATATCCATTGAGGGACTTGACATTTTTAGGCCTCTGCCCACCGATTTGGGGGGCAGGTCTGGCCATCCATTTGGAAATGGCAACATGTGGAAATTAAATCTGTACCCCTGGGATACTATATTTAAGACCCACTTGTCTTGGGTAATGCCAATTTTGAGCATGAAGTGCTAGTTTTTCCCCCCAAAGGGGCTGCCAAAAGACAAGTGCTTGGAAATGGCAGAGGAAAGTCATCGAGACAGTTTACCATAGGGTGGTGCTTTGCTACTTCCTGATTTGGAGGTGAAGGCACACCATTGTTCTGTCCTGTAAGATCCTTGCGACTGAAACCTGGAACCTTCGAGTTCTTGTGTTGGACCTGAGCGGCTCTGTTGGGCACTGGAAAGGACCAATTCTTAGGCCAGTGCCTACTGAACCTGGGTGACTGCACTTGCAAGAACTCTTACAGTTTGCATAGATTTAGCTTAGTCTTCCATCTTTTTTAAAACTTCTTCTGCCGTATTACCAAACGGACTGTCCTGCTGTAAAGGAGCATACAACAATTTAGCTTTAACATGATCAGGCAGATTTTGCTACTGGAGCCAAGCATGCCTTCTTATCACAGATCCCATTACGGCGGCCCTGCAAGAGGCCTCCAAGGAATCAAAACCACATAGCAAAGTATGCTTTCCAACTTGTTCAGCTGAACACAATAAATCCCGTAACGCTATTTATCACAATCAGAAATCAGCATTTTCTGTTTCAGTAATCCCATGACATGCCGTTGATATTAAAGCATAAGAAATTGACAGTTTAAAGCCCCGATTGCCAGGGTTGCAGACGTACAAACCTTCTTACCCCATCTATCCAGCACCCTGGAGTCTCAGAAGGGGTAGGATTTTTAGCTGTAGAAGCCTCAACACCCTTGGGATCCTGAGAAATAGTTTCAGGGTCAACAGTAGGATTTTTGAAAAGAAACTGAGTCGGGAACCCTGTAATGTCCGGCTTACTAGGAGCCAGAGGGCAGGGAATCAGAAGCCATGCTGGATTCTGAGAAAACAATGTCTAAAACAGGGAGGTATAGCCAAAGGCCTATGCTGAGGAAGAAAATCCCCAAGCCTCTTTTTGGATTCTGAAAAGTCCTGACTCTCCCAATGAAAAAGTTCCCTTAAAGTATGCAAAGTCTCTCCAAAAGAAAAATCCTCAGAAGCAGAAGGGATGGATTCTGCAGAGTCCTCATAAGGCGGTATAGAAAATTCATCAGAAGAAATGGAAACCTGATCTGAAGACTCCTAAAGCAGTGCCTTGCCTAGGCCTCTTTGCAGGAGGGGGTTGGGAACCCCTGATCAAGGTAATTAAATCCTCAGCCATTTTGATCATTTGTTTTAGGCATAGAGGCCCGAGCACGTGGCTTATGCATTTTTTTTTTTTTTTTTTAAAGACATAGTAGTTGGTTTTGATGGCATCAGTTTAATATACAAATCTTTAGGTCTGAAAAGACCCTCAGAAGCTGGTGCCTGCTCAGCGGCTCTGGACCCATCCAAGGGAGACACATCCGTGGGTTCAATACTTAAAGAATCTCCATTCGGACTCAGAATGGGTCTCTGTAGAGGCCTGCGACTCAAAAAGTAGCGGGCATCAGGGGCTGCAAAAGCACCTCAGAGTACCAGCGACTAGAAGCTTAGTAGTCTGTTTTGGACCTAGACTTTTGTGAATTCCAGTAGCTTAATTGCCAAGTGATGACATTTCAGGATAGTTAAATCTTGAACCAAAGTATTTAGAAGCAAAAATATACCAACGCTTAATAGTGCGTTGGTTAAATTTAGCACAAAACCGACAAGGCACGTCGTGGTCAGGGTCTAGGCAAGAATACAACACAAATGAAAATCTTTGAGGAATTTGCTTCCCACAATACAATTATTAACTTTTACTGACATCGGTAAGGAGCAAGAAAAAAAAATTTCCCCAATGGGGTACTTGGCTTTAGTTTGAAGACTTCGGTTCTGAAACTCAAAACAAAATTTGAGGAGTCTGCCGACTGGCACTTGGAACTGCTTTGGGCACCGCACGGCAAGAAAGACAGATTAAAATGGTGTCTGCTGCATGTTTTATACCAGATGACCTGACATCATGGAAGAGACAGCAACTGACACAGGACACAAGACTGTTATTCAGGCTGACTGAGGGCAACCTGCCAGCAGATTACCCAAATGTAATAACTGCAACAGTGAAACACAAAGAACATCTGCTGCACCACTCTAAACTGCACAGGAGCCACTCTCCCTTCAAACCATATTAGTAAGCTCCTGGAATCTGTGTAGATGGCTTGGCTGAAGAGCGACTTGCGACCCTTTCATGATGTTCATGTTTACTCAGCAGTGTAAGCAAGATACAGATATAGTTGAGGCAAAGCTCAAAGTATGCAGACTATCTATATCCCAGAGACCTGCATATACTGAGCCTCTTAACAGTAACTTAGCTAAAACAGTGGTGCCTTCAGCAACCTTATGAATACACATGGGCATCACCCCCCCCCCCTCCAAATACATGGAAGAGCCACACTAACAATTCAAAGCCCATAAGGCAAACCTCCATTCACTGAGTCACCCATGACTAGGATATCAATGCACCACTCACCAGGCTGTGGAAGGAGGTAATTGTCATTTGACAATCCGCTCCTAGGTTTTACACATCACACATGCTAAAGTCACTGCACCGCAAACAAGTACACAAGTCACAATGCAAGTGGGTGTGACGTGAGATGCACCTCCCCGACTATAGAGGGACATGACAGCTCAAGAATGTTTTGAGGCAAATAAGAAAAAAACTGTTCAAGGCTAGGTTCAATCACCAAGAATTGTGCCATAAACAACCACAAACCACCAGACTTGGCTTCATCATTTTATGCAGTTCAGCCTTGTCCAGGTATAGCATGTACCTACACAAACACCACCCCAACCCCCCCCCCCGACTTGCACACACTGGCCAAATCCTTAATCTCCACAGTTCAGTTAACTGTCTAAAGCATCCAAAATAAAAGATCGACAAGTTACTGCTACTCAGTGCTAGGAGCACCAACACTCACTCCCTACAAACATTATCTTGGAGGGGGGGGGATACACACCTCAAAAGAGTCATTACAGAGACCTGGTTTAAGACCAGTGACTAGCACCCTTTTCACTGCAGGCCCACTGTATTAGATAAGGCAGTAAAGGTGGCAGCAACTCTAAGACAAATCATAGCCAACTAAAGAACCCCCCCCCCCCCTCCATGTATCCCTCAGTCCGTACCAGTCACCCTACCAGCATGGAGTCTGTGTATTAAGCCAAATCAATCAAGGGGACAACCACCCCTCCATTAACTAAGACATGTTCAGAAGTGTAGGCCTGGAAATTTCTGGGCTTCATCAATACAAACTCTGGACCAGTTTGTACCCCATACCAACTATAAGCAAAATCCTTCACTACTGCTTGCCAATATCTGGCAGATTTAGGTCAACCAGCCTTCTCCCTACTTAAGTTATTCCTCAAGAAGGAAGTTTGCAGACAACTGCAAGTTGGGAGCCATCAATTCCCGTAGTGACTGGCATCCTCCAAGAGGGTCGCACCCAAACAAATGACTGGTGCCAGAAACATGGCCTTAAGCTGAATACAAACAAATGCATCATCACCCCCATTGGGGAGAGATGTCACCACAATTTATCACATTACTGACTGCATGCTTAAAACGTTGTTAGAGGGATTTAGGCACCCAGACTGATAGCCTGACTTTTGACCATCATATTGCTTCCACTGTCCAGAAAGATTTCTACATGGCCCACCTCAAGTGCATCTCATCCAGGGACAAGGTCATAACATCCCTGTATTCTTCCCTTACAAGGCCCATTATTTTGAGTACAAAGCACATGCAGCAACTGGAGAGACCAGAGGTTCCTCACCAAAAGAATCCAGGGTCTCAAACATTTACCATACACAGATAGGCCAAACGTTTCACCATTTCATAGACTCCCCAGAGGCGACCTCTGACATACAAGGCGAACCCAGACCCAGCCTTGATGGGACTGCTGCATATCTACAAGTTAAGCTCCACTCGAGTAACCTGCACATGTGGCCTCAACCTGATCAGAGGCATCAATAGGACTTGCTGGCAGGACATGTTTCCCCAGAGCCCCCGCCCCCCCCCACCATGAAAAACTCCCTCTCATATCAAGCAGAGTACCTCTTCACCCCTTACGTGCAATCTGGACAACTGGATAGGAAATAGAAAATACATCCCTAGGAATCCACCCATGTCCCTGCTGAACAGGGGCATCAAGTGCCGATTTGTCTATACATAGGCTAAGTTCCTATGATCTTATAAGCAAACCAGAAGCATTTTCCAATACTTCAGTGTTCAGAAATTATGCCAAGACTAATGTAAACCTGAATGACTGGGCTAAATCCTTCCATTTGGATGACCACAGTGCTTGCGGAATATTTTACTGCCAAAAATCCAAGCATATGTAAAAAGCCATTCGCTTCAGAAGCAACTACGTCAGTTTTCAATATTAACCCCCTATGGTGGAACCCTATAAGCAAGCATAGTAGGTAGAAGAGAGACCCCTACCCACACCATTGTACTAGAAATTAGATTTGACTCAAAGGCCAACACTGTTGCCAAACTAAACCCCAGACCCTGTTCAAAAATCGCCCAAAGCCAGAGACAAATTTCAGAAACCAATGCTCAGCACTGATCAGACCCAAGAGTAAATGCTACTAGCAAACAAACTTCACCCCCTTCCCTATGCACTCAGACCACATTCCTGCAACTACAGCCCTCCCTCAAGTCTGCCAAAAACAAGTCCTCAAGGAACTATCCAAAGCCAAGAACACTACTTTTATGGGGGCTGGATAACCTACCAGATGCCTAGTAAACCTGAAACATGATTTTTTTTTTTTAATAAAGGCTTCATGACAGAGAAAGAGGGCAGCAGTAGTCATCACCCCTTGCAAAAGGTGGTGGTATTAAGACCCACAAGCTTGTCCAGGCTTTGTCTTAAGGTTATGGAATTAAGGACTTGGGTCAAAAGCTTTGTAGTTGCCAGTTTGGATTTACGAAGGGCAGATCCTACCTGGTTGACTTAACTGAATCCAGTCACACATTGCAAATCTAGACCTCACAAAAGCATTAGATGCCACCCCCACTTGGGTATTGCATAAATTCTCCAACAAAATGACCCCCCCATGTTAATGAATAGTAAATTGCCTCACAAATAGAACCGAGGAAATGAAGGTGGGGGTTCTCCTCAAAGAGACATCACTAGTGATGGGCCATTCCACTTGTTTCGACCTCTTGAACAGAATGCTAAGAGGTTTATGGATGGACAGACACACACACACAGACAGACAGACAGACACACAGACAGACACACAGACACACAGACAGACACACAGACAGACAGACAGACACAGACAGACAGACAGACACACAGACAGACAGACAGACACACAGACAGACAGACAGACACACAGACAGACAGACAGACACACAGACAGACAGACAGACACACAGACAGACAGACAGACACACAGACAGACAGACACACACACACAGACACACACACACAGACACACACACACAGACACACACACACAGACACACACACACAGACACACACACACAGACACACACACACAGACACACACACACAGACACACACACACAGACACACACACAGACACACACACAGACACACACACACAGACACACACACACAGACACACACAGACACACAGACACACACACAGACACACACACAGACACACAGACACACACACACAGACACACACACACAGACACACAGACACACACACACAGACACACACACACACACACAGACACACACACACAGACACACACACACACAGACACACACACACACACACAGACACACAGACACACACACACACACAGACACACACACACACACAGACACACACACACACAGACACACACACACAGACACACACACACACAGACACACAGACACACACACAGACACACACACACACAGACACACACACAGACACACACACACACAGACACACACACACACAGACACACACACAGACACACACACACACACACACACACAGACACACACAGACACACACACAGACACACACACAGACACACACACAGACACACACACAGACACACACACAGACACACACAGACACACACACAGACACACACACAGACACACAGACACACACACAGACACACACAGACAGACACACACAGACACACACACAGACACACACACAGACACACACACAGACACACACACAGACACACACACAGACACACACACAGACACACACACAGACACACACACAGACACACACACAGACACACACAGACACACACAGACACAATTTTTCTAAGTTAAGATGTAGGTATTGGTGGGGGATAGCAGGATTAGGATGCAATAGTAAGGTGGGGAGGAAGGCTCCTCACTTAGTAATGTAAATTCACCCTGCGCATTGCCATAAGTAAAATAGCAATTCGCACCACTAATCCCAACACCAAAACTTGTACTTTATGTACACAGTCCAATAGTGAAGGGACACTGCTATATGTACATATCAACCAATACTCTTATGTACCTATGAAGTGGCAAGTGATCTGGCATCACAAGTAGAATGTGACCTTAACTATGACCACGTCTACTGTAGTAAGGAAAGCCTTCTACAGTAGCTCAGGGGACTCAAGCACGAACCTGAGGTCACTATTACCATTTTCTATCATATAAACTTAAGACTTATCTGGCTTACACAGCAACCTCAGACCTAAACCTAATGACTTTGCTGCACATCCATAAGTGCAATGAGACTAGAGCCACCATTCCAGGTACCTAAATACGGCCTGCAACTTAAATAGGAGGGACAGATCTCACAGCAACTGCAATATGCACCAATTCATGTGAAGAACACGAGTGGATGGGGCACCATAAATTCATACTGGGGACGATGCCCACAATCCTGGGCATTATCTACAGTATTAGATTGGGACGAATACAGCTAGGCTTGAAATAGCCTCCAGGTTGACAGCCTAGTACGAGGTCAAGGACTTACATTCTCAGCTTGTGCAAGAGATCTCACCCATGACAGACTGCAGTCTTCTAAACATGGGGGGGAGAAGATGCCCTGTAGCCTGCAATGAGTGGCACACTTTAGACACTCTGTGCTAGGGATAATCCAAAGGGCAAGGCAAACCTTTAGAATGGTCTATAGGACAAGGAAAGTGAACATATGAACAGGGTGCTTTGGGAGGAAAAGGAACAACCCCTGGAAAGGAGAACTTCCTCCCACTGCCATCTGCAACCTTGATGAATGACTTTCAGAAACCATTTGAATGAAACATCTGTTGCCAAAAAGAAAAAAAAAAATGGGCATTCAGACTTGCCGCCCCCCCCGGATCACAGGTTCTCTTGAACAGTCATTCAAATCCAGACAATCCTTGGTTTTTGGGTGCTCTAGTCTCCGTACCATTTCTTAACCACCAGTTTAAATGGCTTCCTAAACACCTGCTTAAACAGTCAATATTCAGGTAATCTGTTTCTGCCAAAGTTGGAGATGGAAAATCCCAAGTTATTTCAAGCAGACTTTTTTCCTCAAGTAAAAACTGCAAATTACATTCCTCATACTTCCAATCTGTCAAACTAAATTTGATTTGTCGGCTCCTATAAAGTACACACTTTTCCCCCATACCCACTAATTTTCCCCAACCTTATCGGAAGGAAAAGGATTGAATTAGCCAAGTGCTTGACAGCGGTGGACCCCACTACATCTACAGCTGTTGCCAGGTTTGGAACTACAGCCACCTGCCCTTAAGATTCTTCAAATCAGGAAAATCATAGGCAGTAAGACACTAAAGCAGTAAGGACTGGATGAGTACTGAAAATTCTTCTGTAACCTAGTACTTTCATTCAGTGGGACTAAAAATTGCTCTCCCACTAAAACACTAGTCCATTCTAACAAGTGTCTGAGGAAAATAAAACCCCAGAGGGGGTAAGAAGTCACTGAGCTCTCCTGGGTCCGAGAGGAAGTTGGGGGGGCTGCATCTGTCCCCACATCTTCTCATTCAGCGTCTTGAAATCTTCAGGAAAAGATGAATCCCTCCTCCTTTTACCAGAAACTTTACAAGGAGCAATAGCCCGAATTAAACCCCAAACTAGACTAAACTACTCCTATCCAAAGTAATTGAGCAGATTAGATAAATGCTCAGTTTTCCGTTTCTTTGACTAGAATCCTTCACTATCCCAGAGCTGACCAAACTCCCAACAGCCATTCAGTGGCTGTAGGTGCTACAGATGAGGGATCTGGGGAAGGGGGGGGGGGGGGGAAAGAGTCAAAGGCAAAACAGATGGCCACAGCAGAGTCACTTACCTGCAGCAAAGAGATTGCTACCCGCTGTGGTGGCAAAGGTTTAGCCGTGTGACACCGAAGGACTGAGGTACTGGTAGGTGGTTCCATGCTCAAACCAAAAAATAAGACGCCCCTTTCCCAAGCAAAGAGGGGTGGCAATTGCCAGTAAAACTGGCACTACATAAATTACTATGTCAGCCCCACAAAGGAAAAAGTTTATCCACAATAAGTTCAATTACACTACTTTTAAAACTGACAGGAAAACATATGCTCCTTCTCAAAGCATGTTACATCTGGAGACAATTTGGTAAAAAACACATTCCTAGTTTTAAACTAGCTTTCCTAAAGAGAGGAAATCAATAACTGCTTAAAAAAGTAAACGTGATGTACTTCCCTGTGAAATACTAGGTCACACACACACACACACACACACACACACACACACACACCTCTCAACATAACAAGATCACACAGTAGAGAGTTTCTACATGCAAAGACTGCATTCCCTGCACTTTTTGGCACACTAATTTCGATACACCAACTCCAGAAATACCCAACTGACCTACACTGGCCAGATTTTTCCCCAACATTCATTATGGTAACATACTTTAGCAGACAGTCACTAAACAATTCCCAAAGCAGAGACCCTTTCTAGAGCACTCTGCTCCTCTCCTTTCCCAACAGTCTTCCATTTCAAAATTACCAAGTTCCAGGATCTCACTATTTAAAACAAAATGAAGGACCACTAACTAGTCAAAATGGAAAAAAAATGCACATTAAATATGCCAACATATGCAGCTTTGAACTGAAGCATTTCACCCCATAAATTAGATGTTAAGACTCCAAAAGTTAGGAGTCTCTACAATCAGAACTTGTCATCTTTATTCCAATTACATTCCTTAGTACTATGCTGTAGTAGTGTTTAATACATCTGTTACTATACACAAGTGTGTACATAATTTACTGCCCATTATACAATGTGTTATGTTGCCTTATGGCTTGGCTAGAGGCTGAAAGTATCCTGTACCAGCCTACCATCCCAGTTAATAAATTCTACAAGTCTGACTGCTCTGGAAACAGCACACCATCTACAGTCGATCTAAAACGTAAATAAAACTGCCAAAGTTTTCAGGTAAGAAAAATCAAAGTCTGAATATGTAAACATTATACATATTCACTTTGTATTTGCTTGAACACGTTTTGAGCATTTTCCACCGAAATCATTTAATGGTTGAAAGAATATTCCAACATGCAGATGTTTATCCAAACTACCCCAAGTCCCAATTAGTTCAGATAATCAACTTGTGTGCCAACATCCAAATATGGGAAGTGAACCCACAATACCTTCCTCCCCTGCAAAAGCTACTTTATCAGCACTCCCGGTTCATTGAGCTCAATTCACATTTACCTCACCCGCTTCTAAACCCATCATTCTACTACCCTAATCTCTACTCTTCAGAGTTCTCCTTTTAAAACATTTCTTTACAGCAACGATCACACCTCTAAAGCTTTGAAACCATATTGGCTCTTCAATTCCTGCCACTTTACTGTTTTTCTCAACTATTTGCCAGCAGTTTCATGTTCTGTGTTCCTCACATGTGCAGCTGTGAGCTCCTCTAGTCAAATTCCTCTACCTTGTGTGCACAGTACTACAGTGGACAAGTTAATGCACACAAGTTTACTGTACTTCAAATGGACTTTGCATATAAATATAAATGCATAATTTACTAAGTTGTCATCTGCATTGCACTATTTGAAGCTTTTCTCCCAAGGCCTCCCCTACAACCTGGGCCAAACAGACTACCATTCCTGATCAATAAAACCACACTACTGCTGCAGAGAAAGTGGTCTCATCTGAAGCACTGGCGTCATGGATTTTGTTACACTATGTGCAGCAGGAAGACACAGAATTGAAGGTGGGGGGGGGTGGATTCTGGAGCTTCTGCATAGCCAAGGACTGTTAGAGGCTCAAGACAAGTGTGCGAGGGTGCACATCTTGCAACGGACAGCCAGCATCACAATGCCTTCATACACAAAGACGGACAGCTTCTGCCTGCATGGTCCAAGGCATTAACTGCTTAAATAAAAGGCTACAACAGAATTAGATACGCTATCAAGTTTTCCTAAATGTCCAGTTATGAAAGAGTATGCTGGGACAATTAGCAAACAGATTTATCTGCACATGTACCATCTTAAAAGATAATTTGGTAATCTACAAGTGTAGTACCCCGTAGGATGTGCAGTAGCAAACCCAGCCCCAAACACCTCCAGCCATGCTTTGGCATAAATACAGACTCTCCCACTGTGCCGAGGTATGAATATTCATGGCATGCCTAAGCTGTCCAAAAAGAAGTATAGTGTATTGGTGCAGTCTTACCAATTTTACTATACCATTCCAAGCACCAGTTAAGAATCACACGCCTCCAGCCATTCGGCATGAATATACACAATACATGCCTAAGCTTTCTGGAAAAAAAAAAAAAAAAAAAAAAAAAAAACAAAACACATGGCAGAAATGTAAATAAAAATGCAAACACTAAGTATTGTGAAAGACATGCAGTTTATTACAAACCGATCACATCACATACAAACCACAAAACATATAAGGCATAGCTAGCCCACAAAACATACAAGGCATAGCTAGCAACAGAACAGTTCAAGCACCATGAAAACTTGACAGATACACTGTATTACATTGTGGTTAATAACCCACATCGGGCAAGGTCAATCCTGGTACTCTAATATGTCCAAGTAGGCACAATCTTCATCCCGTTTGCTGTATTTCTCTCACCACAGGAAGTGACTGTCCACCGCAGGTACCATTCATCTGCTTCAGCTGTTTCTTGCATTGGAACTACATGGCCTCAACAGCATTTGTATGTGCACCAGTCCTAGGGTCTGCAAAATTCTTACTGTGGTTGACAGTGAGGTGGGTGTAATTCATCCGGGACAGTCCACAAATGCCCCTGTATGCAGCCCATTCGTAAGAATCACTGTCCCCAAAGACATTCATTGGATAATTGGGAGTAAAGTGGCTGCATCACTTTTCTCAAAGGTGAGGTAGCCACTTTTGAGACTGCAGTCTTGTATAACAAATACCCACCGGTCCTTTTTGGCCAAGGCTCGACTGCGGTTATATTTTGCCTTCACAAGTAGGCATTCATCGATCTGAACCTCCTGACCTAGCCCACCCAGCAACATGGTGTCATTCAGCAATTTCCAGCTGCAGACATCCTGTAGAAACTGATAGTCCACAAGCCAGTTGCTTAACACTGACAAGTGCTCTGCAAGCCTGCAGATGGGTAGCTTGACTACCAGTACAAGATATTCATAAAAGGTATCCAGAGGCAGCCTGCTTTTATGGAAAAAAGTCAGAGAAAGCATTCCCCATCTTGCTCCCACACTTGCTTCATTGCAGCTGTGCATCTCAAAGCGCAAGATGCTGAACTAGAGATGCCCTAGATCCACACAGGTGGCAGCATTTCTCCTTGTGTACAATGCCAACTGACTGAAGGTAACAGCAGACGGCAGTTATGCACATCAGGTAGCAGTCATCCATTCTATTCATTTTCGGTGTGGCAAGGAGGTTGTTGCAGGTTGACTAAAAAAATACCCAAGAGTAAATTTTGGCATGGGCATTCATCCTTTATACAGGGAATGGATGAAAAAGGTGTTAAATGTCAACATGCGCTACAGTTACTGTTAAACAAAAAAAAAAAAAAATCCATTCCACTGGCCGGCACCTGAATCTGTAAAAATACCAGTTACAGGTTGGGGTGTATGAAAGGGGTATTATATTAGTAAAGATTTTGATGGCACTGGGGGGGTGCAATAAAGACATGTTGATGTTCCTAATAGATTTAGATGCAATGCAAATTGTTTACATTGTTGGTTTTCATTACGGAGTACACAGTATTAATTATGCAAGTGTATTCATTGATGTTAAACGTAAATTAGTATGCCTGTCACTCAGCATGGCTGCCTGCCAATTAAGGACACATCCCAAGCTGCACAGAACAGATGAGGTACTACACTTAAGATTACCGCTCACTACTGGCTACAACCACCTACTTAAAATTTTGCTACATATATTGACAGATTTTACCCCCGTACTGTTAAAGGGAGCAGTTCATTCAAACGTCAGTCCCCCAAAGCATCTTAAAAATGTAGA
This sequence comes from Protopterus annectens, assembly GCF_019279795.1. NCBI lineage: Eukaryota > Metazoa > Chordata > Ceratodontiformes > Protopteridae > Protopterus > Protopterus annectens. The sequence continues at coordinate 476,531,537 of NC_056728.1, forward strand.
TAAACTAGGAAGCTCATACAATGTTAAAATATTTTGCTTTTAAATTAGTTCTTATTTCCTTCATCTGATTTAGTGGTTGCAAAAGGAGGAACCCATCTACACAAACAGGCCAAGACAAGGCAGCTAGCCATCACAGGAAACACTTACGCAGATGCATGCACACATTTTACGGTGAACTAATACGAAAACACACAAGGTTGAAGTCCAAGCACCTCTGGAGCAATGTTCAAATGTTGAAATGAAAGGAACCACAAGTTGAGAAATATAAAAACACCCAAGTATTTAATGATAAGTTTCAAACAAACTATTCTACATGCATTCACCCCAAATACCCTAATATTTACTTCTATTGGTCAAAAACAGTCATGATATACAGCTGAACATAAACTGTTGCCTCAAACCAAAAACTGTCAACACTACAACAATTTAATACAACTAATTACAAAATTTATATACACACACGTAAGAATGTATAAAACTGTATATTGCCAGTTGTCAAAACAACTTTATTTTAAAACCTTTTCTCAAGTGCTTAGTTTCAGTATGGCCAAGATAGAAGTGCAATCATTGATGCCAGGCCTGTCTGCTTGAAAGCAGAATTGCCATTTTAGCTCATTTCCAACTGTAAACCCCAAGGCTTCATTTCAAGTGATTTGATTACTAAAGGAAAATTTATGGTTCACATGGTCATAAATATGTTTGGCCAATGCATTATTCCGATTGATTACACTCAGTCTTTCCTATATAGAAACTGCCAAATATAGCACTGCTCTGGAATTACAAGAATATTTCCCTTTTATCTGAGGATTATAACTGACACCATGAGCAAGATCCCCATCTAGAAGTTCCTTATTTACATGAAAGGGAACTTGTGTTCTTGAATAAATCCTTAAAAATTATTACTTTTGTATAAAATAGTTGGTTTAACCCCCAAGTGCTTCCTGATGTTAGCATCCTCTAACAGATTTAGCCAGTCCCCCCCCCCCCCAAAAAAACTAGAAAACTTAAAAAAGTGTCCTGCTAAAAGTTATAGTTAAGGCTTTTAGAAAGTCTTGAGCTTATTGGTATATAGTGTCACTGCATAGTTCTACCATGGAACTACATTCTATAGTAATTAAAAGTTCCCCAATACCTGCCATTGGCCGATGCAAGTTGAATGGGGCCCAAAATAGGTTGAAAATAACCATTTAATCCCTTGGTAATTACTTTCATACTTTGTTCAACTAATTTTACCAGGTAAAAATCTTTTCAGGAACATACCGACCAATTGGCCTTTCATAAGACTTTTAGATGAAATGGGTGTGAGCTTGTATAATGCAGAAAAAAACATTGCGGCTTTTCTATGAATTTTAGACACACCTGGCACCTTCATCTCAAATTCACATTTAAATCTATGCTGACTGAATCATATTGCCATGTAAATGAAGAAACTAGTAGTTTCATTAATATACGACTAAAATTCACATAAATCAGCCAGTGTTCCTTGACAGTTTCTGGTTTATGAAGCAACAGTTATGTTCAGCTTTATATCATGACCAGAAGCAAATGTTGGGGTATTTAAGGTGAATGCATGTAGAATAGTCTGATGAAGTTTGAAGCTTGTTCAAACGAAAGTGCTAACCGTTACTGGAATTAAATACTTGGGTGTTTACACATTTCTCAACTAGTGGTTCCTTTCATTTCAACATTGCTCTAGAGGTACTTTGACTTCTGCCTTGTGCGTTTTCATATTAGTTTGGTGGCATTGTAGAGAACTGCCAATTCGCCTACAACAGTCTGAGGGAAAGAGGAGGTAGCAAGAACCCAAGACTCATGTGGCTACAAAGCATTTCCACACTCTGGTTTTCGGCAGAGGCATTTTTTGTGCAAACAAGTGAGGCACCAACACTAGCCATTGTGCCAGTTTAACCCTTCTACTTAAAAGATTGACTGTTAAGACTTTCAGGATGACTGAATACTGCAACTATCCCAGCCTGGTTCTCCCTCCCCAATTATTGGGGCCCTTGGGGGTAGTTTTACATGAGGGGTTACCCCTCCCCGGTAGGGGTTAAGACAGGAGAAATCTAATCTTCACAAAAGCCTCAAAGTCATTGCTTAGTTTGGCAAATGCGTTACAAGCCATTCAATGTAGAACATTAATGTAAATTCATCAAAACAAGGGTTTACAAAAGGGCCTCATTTGCAGAGCAGTTTCCAAGGCTGTACCTTATGCAAATCACAGCTCTGAGCCACTTATAAAAACGCATAGTTATACTGCAGTAATCCCCCCCCCCCCCCCAAGACTCTGCAAGTGGGCATGGCCTTGATGTCCTATGCAAATGTTGCATGACTTGCATGCAGAAATGCCAGTGACATCGTGCAGACACTGGTTGATTTCCATGTGTCAATCACCCCTGTACACACTAATATCCTTACATTCACTGCTGCAGTATTCTTAACTATACAGGGATTCCCTGCTGCAGAAGCCCAACATCCAGCCAGTCTTCTGAATTTAAAAAGTTATGCCAGATGTCACCATACACTCCCTGCGTAATTAGGACATTAAGGGGACGCCCAGGCTTACCAAGAACAGGACTTAACCGCCAGTCTGAACGCATCTTTTCACCCATCTGTTTTCCTGTGTATTTTCTGCCAGCCAAATACATTTGTTCCCCAGGGGGCTTCCTTCCCCTGCTTGCACAAGCCAAGTGCCCCACTGGGGGGGGGGTTCTTTTTGTTTTACTTGAGGTTAATGTCATCCAGAAAGTTAGACACCAGTGTGGGAGACTAAACCAACATGGCAAATGTCTTTGGTGCTTCAAGACCAAATATCTTCTATTTGTCACGACATTTGTTCCAAAAACCCTTCGCGGTAGATTTCCCTCCCTTTGCTTGCATCTTGAGAAACAGCATTTTTGGCTACTCGCCAAGGATACTATGGAAGGAATCCCCCCACCCCTAGGGTCAATAGTTAGGGAAGTGAAAAAGGTACAACTGGAATTTTCCACTGCCCAGCCTCTGCGAGGCGTTTCTCCCAAGGCAGTTATGATCCTAGAAGCTCACCCAGCTGTGTCAGTTTGTTGTGCCACAACCATGCTGGAGGCCAGTGAGGATCTGGATGGCAGCACATCCGAAGAAGCTTTGCAGGTCTTGTCTCCACTCAAAAGGTTTATTTTTCTGAGTGGGCTGAAGGAGTTCCTTGATTTTTTAGTTTGGGAAGGAAGTTCATGCTACAGTTCTCTGACCTGGATCAGAGCCTTCTCAGGATGTTCCCTTAAGAGGAACACACGTTTCTTCTGCTTCTAGGGATCCACAAAGTGAGTGGCAGGCTTGGATTTCAGTTCCTACTCCTCCCTGGTCCTCTACTCTTAAGAGGCCTAGAGACCAGGATTCTGAGGAAGAGTCAGATTTTGCTGAAGAATCCTTAGGCTATTCTACTCAAATTCCTTCTCTTATGGTTCAGAGGAAGAGAATCTCCAAGTCCTGATGCTCCTGTGTCCCCAAAGGAAACCTTTCATTCTCTAGGATGGACCTCCCCCTTCAGCAAGACTGTACTCGTCTCCAATATGCACAAGAGGTACTATGAATTGATGCAGGCAGACTCTAAACCTGCATCTATTTCCCCTGTCTTGGCTGGTTTACTGAATGCTTTCTACAGTTCCTCAGAAAAATGTCCCGCTGCTAACCCTTCTGTAGTAACCTTAGCCTCTTATAAGCAGTCTCAATTGCTTTCTTCACCCAAGTTACTGCCTTCTGATAAGGACAGCAAAACTATGGAGAGACTGGGCAAAGGTTTACACTTCTGCTACTCTAGCTTTTAGTATTCTTGGCAGAGGCTCCAACCTCTACCCAATATTAAAGGAAAGTTGGAGGCTCCTCTAGATTCTAAACTTGTTTGGGGAAGCTGCTGGTTTAAGCCCTTTCAGGTTAAGGCCTTAACTGTTAATTTCTCCTGCACCTACATTTCAGAGAGACTACCCCACTAAACCAGCCTTTGTTCGTAGACAATCCCATCCTGCTACTAAAAAGCAAGGGTGGAAAACTACTCTTGCTAAGGCTGCTCAATTTTTCAGGGACTTTGAAGCCTTCCTTTCTGGACAAAATTTGTCATGGGCAATTCAGGATGTGGAAAGTCCATCCTCCATTTATGGGCATTCAACCTCCTCAGGAAAATCTTTCCTTTTTACCAGAAGTTCTTTAAGATC